>NC_043003.1:86475559-86493059 GCF_006345805.1 Octopus sinensis
GCTGGCAATGGTTACGTGTCAAAACATAATTAAGAAATGCGTCCGCTTAGTAAACCGTCTCCATATAGGATTAAGCTTATCCAAAATACTCGGATTAGCAACATTTATATATGCGTACATATACATACATATACCTACATACATATGTGTGTGTGTGTGTGTGTGTGTGTGAGCTCAAACAAACAAAAAGAACGCAGCTGGGATAACGGACAGAGTCAACGACTATAGAAAAGGTTGCATGGTGCAACGAAAATTTTAGGAAAAATTAGTAGATGAGTTGAAACTTTACCGGTGAGCGTGTTAAATAATAAGCCACCAATATACATAAAGAATATATATATATAAGATATATATATATATATATAATATATATATATATATATATATATATATATATACATGCATATTATAGTATATATATATATAATATATATATATATATATTATATACACACACACACATATATATATATATATTATATTATATATATATATATACACAACACACAACACACCACACATATATATATACATGTACTCTTTTACTTGTTGAAACAAGTCATTTGACTGCGGCCATGCAGGAGCACCCCCTTTAGTCGAGTAAATCGACCCCAGGACTCATTCTTTGTAAGCCTAGTACTTATTCTATCGGAACCTTTTGTCGAACTGCTAAGTTACGGAGACGTAAACACACCAGCATCTGTTGTAAAGCGATGTTGGACTGGGGACAGACACAGACACACAAACATATACATAGACACACACACACATACATACATACATACATACATACATACATACATACATACATACATACATACATACATATATATATATATATATATATATATATGTGTGTGTGTGTATATATATATATATTATTATATAGTTAATCCAAACAAGAAAACAAAAAAACACAACAACGCGAGGACGTGGAACAAATATAGTTTTCTTGGACGCTCAGGAAAGAAGGAAAGAAGGAGGGTTTAACGTTTCGAGCGGAGCTCTTCGTCGAAAACATAGGAGAAGGAAAGATCCAGAGAAGGGAAGACAAAGGAAAAAAATCGCCAACGGTACACACGAGGTATATATACATATACACGACAGACTTCTTTCATTTTCCATCAACCAAATCCACTCACAAGGCTTTGCTCGGCCAGAGGCTATTGTAGAAGACACTAGCCCGAGATGCCACGCAGTGGGACTGAACCCAGAACCATGTTGTTGGTAAGCAAGCTGCTTTATTTCATTCCATTGGCCATGAAGGCCGTATACAAAGGAAGTAGCTTGCAGGCTGGACAAATACATTAATGAGATAAGCGATGAAAATGATAGTATAAATGGGAGAAAGCAAAAGACGCCCGCCAATCTTCTGCTTCTCTAAAACTTTGTTCTTTTGTTTTCCAAACAAAAAACAAAACTAGGTATTAAGCCTCTTACTTCAGTTCCACAATTACTGGACTTAATATTCCATTACAAATTGAGGTGGTGAGCCTCTTACAGACTATAAACAATACGAGGCACTAAGCCTCTTAATTATTTTCCGCCCCGCCGGTACCCGGCCAGGCTCAGTGCCTCACTCAAGCACCTCGATGGTGCTAGGTCGAGGCTCTTCAGCATGAAGTGGAGTGTGTCTTCGAGAAAGGAGTTCATCATCTTGCACAAATTTGTATCCCACACGACCTCCGCAGCTACCTGCGGAGGCCAATCAGAGTTCTTCCTGCAGGTTAGAATCCCTCCCCTCCTACCTTCTTTGTTAAACTGTCTTGCAAATTCTTGAATTGCCCCTCCCTTGTGGAATAGGATTACAAATTCCCCCTCTACATAGGGAGAGGCCACAGTTTCCACCGTCGGTGGCACAAATCCCACCGATGGGTTTTCGGGACATGCAGGCATTTTACTAGCAACTGCCGGCAATGCCCCGTTTTTCATTTTCTTTCTTTTCTCCTTTACGACGGGAGGGTAATTTCCTTTCCCTCCCGTCGCTTCAGGATTCCTCGCTGGGCAACCATTGTTGTCCACCTTCCTTCCTTTTTTCCTTTTTTCGAGGTGGTCTCCACCTCCTCGACTGCTTCCATCTCTCCCTCTAATGGGTGGGAGGGCGCTACTTTTATTAACTGCTACAGTCCTGGAGACTGTTCATTTTAATGTGGCCTGGTTCCAAGCACAGGTGACACTTGGGTGGGGGCGTCCCTCAAGAATCACCGGATACCTAGAACCGGGCATTCTCAAAAAATCTGGGAAAACCAGATTATTGGCTGACCCCACCCAATCAGCCGCAGGCAACATTTTAACATTAATGAGCTTGGCTCCGCTGCCACCCAGACCCCGGCGGATAGTGTCTTCTAACCTCTCGGGTTCTATCCCGAGTGGCAGCCCACAGACCCAAGCTCTTGTTAATTTATTCCCACAATATGTGGGAAGAAACAGAATCTTTTGCCCTTCTAAGGGCTGGCTCGCAAATTTGCGAGTCACCTCAGGAGTGTCAAATAGCAACCACACCGTTGCGTAATTAACGCCCCTGGCAACAAACTTAATAATTGGCAGATATTCTGTCAACTCTTTTTCAATTTCAATTTGAGAAAACACCCTAATGATATCGTATTATGTGTAATAATGTTGTTTTTCTTTGGATTGTTTATGTATGTGGAATTGTGTGTGAGTGTGTGCGTATTTTGGTTGTGTAGTTTGTTTATCTGTATGAATGTGGGTGTGTTAATATTGTTGTATATGTCGAGTTTGGTGAGTATGTATATGTATATGGTGTGTGTTTTACGTATGTATATTTGTGTGTGAATGTGTTTATGGGTTTGCTATTTAGGTTTGGGGATGTATGTGTTTATTTGTCTGTGTGGGGTTGAGTGGGTTTTTGGAGTATATGTTGAGGTTTATATGTATGTATAGGTATGTGTAAGTGGTGTGGGTATTTGTATATGTCGTGGGTGTGTGGTTTACGTGTGTGTATTTGTGTGTGAATGTTTAGGTTAGGGGGATTGCTATATAGGTATGTTATAGGGTTTAGTAAAGGGAGATTTTATCATTATATGTTTTTATGAGTTTTGGTTTATCATGGTAGGTTTGTTAAGGAATTCGTAGTAATTTGTGTCTATTTGCGATGTCTGTTTTATTGCATTGTTTCATTCATAATTTTTAAGTAGTGCTCGTTTTACCAAGTGAATATAATTTTTAATTCCATTTATTCCATTTCTCCGTTCATAATTTTAAGTGATGTCCGTTTCTAGAGCGGGAATGTGGGTTGTATGTGTGTGTGTGGGAGTATGAATAAGTATCGTGTTGAAGTATTTAGCTATTTTATTTATTTATAGTTGCCTAGACGTTTTATGTGTATGTATAGGGATATATATATAGGTGTGTGATTTAGTGTATGTAGTTAGATATGGTTATATATAATTAGTTATATGTGTATGGGTGTATATATAGTTTATTATTATATTATTATTATTTTTTTATTTTTTTATTTTTTTATTTTTTTGTTTTGTTTTGTTTTATATTTTATATTTTATATTTTATATTTTATATTTAATTGTTGATAGGTTTATTTTAGTTTATATATTGTTTATATATTGATTATATATGGATTATATATAGGTTATATATGGATTATATATTTATATTTTTTCATTAATACTTTAATTATTTTAAAATTATTATTTTTATATTTTAAAATATTGATATTTTAGATTGGAAGTCCACCTGAAGATTGTCGATCAAGACAAGAAACAATTGTAGTGGCGGTTTTTTTTGACTATTTATTAAAATTTTATGTATTGATTAAGTCTTTCCTTGTTTGTTTTGCAAAATAGTGGTTTTGTCTCTAATAATATTTTATAATATTTTACTATAAAATTGGATTTAATCCCAAATCTGATTTTTTCCCTGTAAATTTGGATTTATTCCCTAATATTTATTATTATTATATATATATATATATATATATATATATATATATATATATATATATATATATATATATATATATATATATATATATATATATATATGTATATATATATATATATATATATATATATATATATATATATATATATGTAGGTCCCGGGTTGATTCGGGGTTAACCACAGTAAATAAGGTACTCAATACATAGCAGAGTAATATATATATATATATATATATATATATATATATTTATACATATATATATATAATATTTGGATGGAATTTATAAGCATTTAAGGCATCGCTACGCGCGTTTCACAAACCACATGTTTCTTAAGATCACAGTCCGTATTTCTGGGATGATTACAGTGCAGTCCGTAATATCTGTGAGTATCGGGTTAATCATCTTCATGGATTCATTTCATTTAAGGCATAACTATCTTTAATAAATTCAGAAGTCAATAGGTCATTTGATATTGCTACTGTATCTATCAGATGTTGGGGCTTGTTGACTGAATTGATAAATAGTACTTTCTTATGGTTAACTTTCATTGTTTCTGGTTGTATAGTGTATAACATCTTAAATATTGGTTTGTTTGTTTATTTGTTTGGGTTCCTCCCCTGTTCTATTCTATGTTATTCGTTACAAAATTCTTCTTTTAAATTCCAGAAATGATGTCTTCTTCTTATGATTGCATTCTTAGTATAGTAAATCTACAAGTAATATATATATATATATATATATATATATATATATATATACATATATATACACCCGCGCGCACATACACATATACGCACATATGCTCAGAGCTAAAAGGGGGAAGACAATGAATGTGAATTCACAATTGGTATTAACAAAATTAATAAATCGAAGATAATTTCCAACCATTTAATCACTGCTTGAAATATAGTTATAGATGATGAAATAATTGAGCGTATAAACCAATACACCTATCTTGGGAGTATAATTTGCTTAAAGGATAAAAATCACACCAAAGGAATTGAACGGCGTACACAATTAGGCTGGGCAGCCGTTGGTAAATTGAACCACATCAAGAGCAGTAATTTTCCTATGTGTTTCAAAAGAAAGCTTTTCAACAAGTGTATGCTGCCTACCGTTACATATGCTTCAGAAACATATGCTACCAACAAGAACATTGAAAATAAATTATGAGCAACACAAAGAGACATGGAAAAGAGGATGCTGCTGAAGATTAAGAAAATGGGTAAGTGAAGGAACAATAGAATAAGAGTGGCAACAGGTTTAATAGATATTATTATCTGGAAAATAAAAACTCTGAAATGGTGTTTCGCAGGACATGTGTTTAGATGAAAAGACAGTAGATGGAATAGCAAACTGATCGAGTGGACACCAAATCCGGAGAAAAAGAACAAGTATAAGACCATGCTGAAGTTGGAATGAAGGCTTTGTGAAGTTCTTCGGTATGCAAATATAGATGAATAAAACATCAGACCGTTGTTGGTACCAGAACATACTGGGGCATTCATCCAGCAGCGGACAGAACATGTGCAAGGGTGATGTATGTGTGTGTATGCAAGTATGTATGTACACACACACACACATTTATATATATATATAAATGTCCCTACTGTCCCTCTAGCGTCTGACCTCTGACCCCTGCCCGAAGTCAGAACGCCATGATAGAGCGTTAGCTCCTACACGAATTTTTTTTCTCTCCTTGTTTCTTTTCTGTGTATCTTTCTGTCGAAGAGCGTAGGCTCGAAACGTAAAAGACTTGTTCTATTTCTATTCCTGGGCGCTATACTAATACATTTGTTTGTTTGTACTCCACCAGCCTTCGTCTTTTGTTTATTTTCGTAAACCTTCCCGTCATATATATATATATATATATATATATATACACATACATACACACACAAACACACACACACGCATATAGATATACAGTATTTGCGTAGACAGAAACACCCATAAGGGCAGAGTTGAGACACTCAGCAGCTGCAGGTTTTTGTCGTTTTTTATTCATAAGAATTTTATAAATTGTCAAGAAAATATGAAATAATTCTTCTGATTTTTTTTCTGTTTGGCTGCAACTGTGGAAATTGCAAAGTTTAGGGAAAATTTTAAAATTTGGTGTATTGATGTAATTATCCACGCTGAATATATGAAACTTTTTCTAGAAAATTTTTTTTTAATGGTTAGAGGTTAAAATTTTATCATTTTTACCCTGTCAGAACACAGAATTTGGAAGCTCACACTTTGTGCGTGACACCACGTTCTGTCAACTATAAACAAATGAAATAATGGCGGAACTCTGCTTTACGCACGCCATGTAACCCTTTGTAAACTTTTTATTATTTGAAATTTTCAGAAATTTTTTGCGAATCTGTATTCCACACACAAGAATTCAGACGATCTACTCTTTTACTATTTTAATTGTTTCACTCATTTGACTGTGGCCATGCTGGAGTACCGCCTTTAGTTGAGCAAATCGACGCCAACACTTATACTTTGTAAATCTAGTACTTATTTTATCGGAATCTTTTGCCGAACCGCTAAGTTACGGGGACGTAAACACACCAGCATCGATTGTCAAACGATGTTAGGGGGTCAAACAAACTTATACTCACACACATACATATATACGACAGGCTTCTTTCAGTTTCTGTCTACCAGATCCACTCACAAGGCTTTGGTCGGGCCGAGACTATAGTAGAAGATAGCTGCCTATGTTGCCACGCAGTGGGACTGAACCTGAAATCATGTGATTCGTAAGCAAGCTACTTACCACACAGACACTCCTACGCCTATTTTTTAACATGCAAAAAAAAAAAAAAAGAATTGGTGCGTGATTTAAGACCAATTTAGTTACCGTCTTTAGCACATCTCACAACTACCTTTTACCGTGTAAGTAAACAGCTTGGTAACAGCTATGGAAACAGGTATGAATGTGTCTGTGGCTTACGATTGGCTAAAATTACCCAAAATTTGCAAATTTTAAATTATATTAACTTTTTTTATTTATTGACTTATGGTGAAAATGTAGTTCATGTCAATGATTAGCATACAAAACGATATCATTGCACCAAATATGAAATCAATTGGAACAGAAATTGAAGAATTGGAAGGTGACAGCCTAACAGAAAAGATCTAATTCGTTTTTGGAACTAGTGGATCTCGAAGCATAGATTAAGCTGTAAATAATATTGGGTTGAAAAAGTTTTTGCATAAAATTTTGAAGGTTGCACACTATTCAAAAGAATTTTTCTACCCAATATTCACAAACTATTATCTATAGTTCGAGATTAATTTTTTTCTAAAAATAGAATATACATATATATGCTCGCATGTGTGTGTGTGTGTGTGTGTGTGTGTGTGTGTGTGTGTGTGTGTGTGTGTGTGTGTGTGCGTGTATGTGTGTGCATAGGGAGAGAGAGTGAGAGAGAGATGTCCAAAATGTCGCATTTATATAGAAACCTACGCGAACTAAAATATATTTTCTGTCTTTCTTCCCCATTATATTTCCCATCTTTTACTGTTCGCCAAATTGTAATTCCAACAGAACAATCTTTCTAATGCTTGGCCGACTACTGTCAGCATTTCTTTGCAAATTTCTAGCAACGAAACCAATTCCTCAGAGATCAACCATTTCTGTGCCAGGCCTGACTGACTAATGAAACCGATACAACATTTTTGGTGATGTTCTATTTAATGAACAAATACATTACTGACAGCCCATATATTCAATAGGAGAAGCCATCTACTGACACCAGTCTTGCTACTTTTAAAGTGAATACTAAAAGGAAAAGAACAAGAAACTAAATTAAGCACTCCCTACCACCGTTCATAAACATTACAATAATACCCACTATTCCTCCTCCTCCTCCTCCTCCTCCTACTACTACTACTACTACTACTACTACTACTACTGCTACTAGTATGCCTAATACAGATATGCAAACACACATATATATGTGTGTGTGAGTATATACACGTATATACACGTATATAAATTTATATATATAATATGAAATAATAAGGATGAAACATTGAATGTTAATTTGATTAATATCAATTTAAAACCGGTGGCCTACTATATTGAAAAATCTGAAGATTCAGAAAAATTATTTTACATACATATAAGTGGTCATCCATTATGCTAGAAGTAGATTCCCTATGGTCATACCACTAAGAAAAGATTGTTCTCAACGAGTCATTCATTCGTCACCTCTCCTTTCGCACAGTCGTTCTACAAGTGGTGACTCCTTCTAACACGCAGCCAAATACTCAGCCGGCCTTACGTTCACACGAACGTCTACAAATTGGTGACCCAGTGCCAGCTTAATAACCAAACCGCTATAAAATCTGTAGCGGACGCTTAGTGAAATTCTCTCTCTCTCTCTCTCTCTCTCTCACTGACATATATAATATAAATACGGACGTACTAGATAACAGCTAACCTTCGGATTTGGGCCCTGTTGTGTCCACTACTCTGATTGGTTGGTATTGGCGCAGTTTGTCGCTTGCTCTATTACGCACCAATGTGCGACCCAACCAATCGCACCCTTCTGATAAGGTCCCGTGACACAGTCTTCTAAATTCTCCGCTGGAGCCTCCTAGTCTCTATAAAAGCTAGATCAACAAACCGTATTTTGTCTTTGGTTCTAGACCACTGACCACAGAGCACAGCCAGTTCCAGCAGAGAATTTAGAAGACTGTGTCACGTGTAGAACGACAATGCTAAAACGTATTTGAAACAATGGACAACAGTCGAAATATTATAATGGATGGTTAAATAAGCATTCTTAAAGAGAAACAATGCATTGGTATGTAAATAAATGTATTAATAAATAGAAGAGAGGAAAGGGAGCATCACCTGTCAAGTAACTCAGAATAGGTCAACTTTAATGCGGTGATTAAGATTGTTTAGTATTGGATATTCATCGCGTACAGTGTTCCTAGTCAAATTAATCACAGTCGCAAGTGGACAGTAGAAATAAATGAATAGACAAAATCCTTTCACTTGTATGATATTCTCTAACCAAAACTTAAACTACACACACCAATATACATAGAGAGAGTAATAATATAGAATTACAACATATAAATAAATAATAAATTTTTAAAATGTGATAACCACTAAAAATATCCTCTAATGCCAATATACGACAATATAGATTTAAAAAGTATGGAACTATGTACATACAATGAATTTGGATAAATCTTTTGAATTAATATAATTTTTTTTACATGAAAAAAAACTACCGGAGATATAACACGTGTTGTGCTAAAAATAACGGCTAAATAAGATTTTTTGGATAAATCTTTTAAATTAGCATAAACATTTATTTACATGAAAACAAAATGACAGTTTCCTATTCCTGTTTCCTGACTGGGTCACCACGCAGGTGGACAGTCGAAATAAATAAATAGACAAAATTCTTTCACTTTTATAAAAAGATTATAAAAGTATGGAAGACACTACATACATGGAAGACACTACATACAAAAAAAACTATGTCCATTTACGTCCATTTACGCGGGAGCTCTATGCATGACAATCCTTGGGACATAAATTATGTGCATGTAAAGTTTGGAGAAAATCGGTTGAGAATTGTGGAAATGTATGCGTTAGCCATTATACACACATACTGTGATTTACATATACTGTGACACACCGAAACAAATACAACTAATCACTAAGCTGTACGTATACATTCTTCCTATATATATGGTTTACTCTCTAGTTGGCAAAAGTGTATATACGATTTACCTTCAATGTATGAGCGTTCAATTTCTGCCGAACGACCTCCACGGGTGCTTTGTTTATAGTGATCGCGTCTCATATTAGCTCACTCTCTCTATCAAAAGGAGGTTGTCTAAATAAGTGCATGGTGTACCACGCATCAAGTGTAGAAGTAATCGCAGAGCGACGTGAGATGAAGTGTTTTGCTCAAGAACACAACGCACTACCCGGTCTAGGAATTGAAATCACGATCGCCAAATAATGATTTGAACACCCTAATAAGACATGCACCGTCACCGTCCCCTTTCTACTTAAATGATACTTAGAAATCGATTCCCAATATGTGTAATTTTTCTGATAAGTTACGTCTAATTTCCCTGTATATATTTTGTCTAATAGTACACACTAAATATTTCTTTTATCATTTTATCAGTCTTAATCTCTATTCTTTGAACAAATTCAAAAGTAATTCATCTTATATGTAATTTTTTTATTATGCTAGAAATAGCAGGAATCAGGTGAGTAAATTTTAAGGCGTATAACAACAAACAACCATATTTTGTTAAATATATATATATAAGTTGAAAATTAAAAGAATTTCTTAGTCAAAACTGTAATAATTTTTTTTCTTTTACATAATCACTAATTTTTCATTAGCTACTTGCTTTTAGCAAGTGTTCGTCTTCACTAGAAAGATCACTATAAATTTTTTCTAGTGTACGCGATTACTATAGCGACATTTCTACTGAACTGTCTCCGCAACTAAACTATTTTCTCTGGTGAACATAATACATTATTTCGTTCAAACTAAACTTATAGCAGATTCGCAGTCCCGTGACGTTATGGATTTTGTATTTCATCTTTGCAGTTGATTGAAACCGCCCAAATAAATATTTGCAATAATACTTCCGTGATTTCGTATTCTGAAGAATAATGACAATATTGTGTATTACATCGATCTGGAGTCTGTCACTAAATTTTGCTTTCAGGAATCTCTCTCGAAATTACTATGTACACTACATACATCGCACGCGAACACATATATATATTTGTGTGTATATGTGTGTGTGTGTGCGCGTATGTATGGATGTAAGTAGCTTTGCATGTATGTATCTATGTATGTATACACCAACCACCGCACATACACGCACAAATATTTCATTAAATACACGATTATCCTCAAACTTTGTCCTTTTATCTTCCGTTCTCGTCTTATTAAATTTTTTCACAGTTATTTTTAACTATCACATTTCTCAATTCATATGTAACGCTTCCAGAATTTCCCAGTTTTCAATTTTAAGAATTGGATATACTTGTCCACAGTGTCATTTGCCATGTAGTCTTTAAATTCCTGTAGACTTCCACCAAAGGGTGTATTTTATTTATTTATTTATTTTACCGTTGGGCTTCTACGTGGAGGATCACGAGTTGATTTGCTTGTTGTGTTCAAATTATTGACCACTAGCGCTTGTAGCCACGTGTTAACGTTTTGATGTTTTGATGCTTGTGCCATTTATTTATTAATTTTACCATTGTATTGTTACATGAGTAAGGTTTCAATGATTAATCGTTTTTGAGAAGAATTTTATATAGTAATACCTAGTATTTTGCTATAAAACTTTGTTTTGTGGCGTTTTGCTATTGCTCCTTGGTGTAAATGCATGATGATCCTTCGAATGGGAGTTGTACAAATATGCCCAATGTAAAACCTAGAACACTGAAGTTTACACATGAAGTTTTACAATCAAACGTGTATATTAAATTAATCATTAATAGCTATCACTCATGTTTAATTTTACAAGGAACAACGTCAAGACATTATACAATACACCACGATATTAGATAGAAAAATACTAGACGATTATACCCTTTAAAATTCCTCATTAATGGAAGCCATACCCATATCGCAATACGTGATTAAATCAATAAGTATCCGGACTGTTGCCATAGAAACAAAGTTAAAGCACACAGAGTGAAGCTGCTTGGCACAGATTGACCTTGTACTATGCTGTGTATAACTTTTAACGCCCTAGCTCACTTTCACTGTTTACAGAGGCGCTTGGAATGAATGTGTGTAGCGTGTGATCGTCGCACTGAATATGACAGAGAAAGTTGAGCAGAGAATATGCATCAAATTTTGCCAAAAATTTGGAGATACTTGCGCAAAGTTTTCAAAATGCTCTCATTGTTCTCGATACATACAAGGAGATCTTGTGAAATCCGAGTATCTTTTTTTTCAGCTGAAAGCAGTTATGGCACAATCTTCGCAGACACGCACCTCATACCCAAATCCTCAGTGATAATGAATTGAATTCAACCATAACTATTCTGCACATCATCTGATAACTCACGGATGGCGATTCGACGATTTCCTCTCACAGCCGCATGCACATCTACGATGTTTTTCTCATTTCTGCTGGTTGCAGGTCTCCCAAAACGTTCGTCAATATCGACATATTTTTCGGTCATTTTGGAAACATCTTTACCACTCGTACACTCGTGTGCGGCTCATACACATCTCTCCATATACTTTCTGCAACTTTGCGTGAGCCTCTGAATAGGTATCACCATGACAACTTTCTCTGTCATGGTCAATGCGACGATCACACGCTACACACCTTTCTTGGAAACGCTGTTACAAACAGCAGAAGTGAGCTAGAACGTTAAAACTTAGTGCGCACACACAACAGAGCTCAAGGTTAATCTCTATCAAACGGCTTTACTCTGGATGTTTTAGCTTCATCACTATATCAACAGTCCGTATACTTATTGATCAGACTCGTACAACACAGACATAATAAAATATTATTATGTCTAACGGTTAAAAATTTAATTACAATAAACGGATCAAGCTGTGAATGTTCATATAGAAGCCAAACATAAGAATTCGATAAGTAAATAAAAAAGAAAACATTCGCCAAATATATTCTATCCTTGTAAAAGAGACTTTGAAGCTCTGAAAACATCGGTTAAATGTAGAAAAAATATTATTTCAAGGCAGCTGTAAAAAGCTAAGAAGAAAATATGAAAAATCTATAATTAAAAAAAATTAATTTGAGCAGAGTCGTGTGTTTTATGAAACAACATACACACACTCTCTCTCTCTCTCTCTCTCTCTCTCTCTCTCTCTCTCTCTCTCTCTCTCTCTCTCATGCATACACACACATACACACAAACACACACATACATGAACACACTCACATATATATATATATACACATACATGTATGTGTGCGTGTATATATATACCCATGTATATACATGTGTGTGTGTGTGTGTGTGAGCCGTCTAAGAGTCCATAAGTCAGGAAAAAATGCACTCGTATATCTGTCAGAAGAGTGGGCAAGGCCTGTGAGGCGCAGGCAGCAGTTACAAGATGGAAGATTTCGTGTGATCGCAAGATTGTTTATTCAAAAATCAAGTATGTGGTTTTCCAACGGTGTCCAGTCTCCCTACGATGCCTTGCCAAGTCCAACTATGCTTCTTATCTTGAGCATGATCCTGACATTGATCTTCTGTTGGCTTTGTTCTGAAAGACGCTTCTTAAAACCAGTCAGGAGCTGATCAAAAGTCATTCGAAACGGTAGCTTGCATTGTCTTCTTGACCAGATTCTGAAGGCGGTAAGTAAACAACACTATGCTCCGAAGAAGAGAACTACATTCGTTGAAGCTGGAAATAAACCATCTTTATTACCAAAATCAAGGCCGACCTTCCTCTGAATGGTTTCTGATTGTTAGTTCCATGTCGATCTGACAGATGAAGTTTCAGAGTCACATATTACAAACATTTCTCCGACTAATTATGGAAGAGTCTAGAAATTATATGAAACGATAGAAGTAGTCTGCAGAGGCTTTAATTCTCTTTCACTCTGAAAATTTTGTCCTTGATCAGTCCTTACAAGGTCAGTAAACAATAGACCTGGTGAATCTGCATTGTGAAGACGCAGAGAAACCCATTAGGTGGCTTTAAATTAAGAGGGCTGATCCTTGAACTGCTGCTTCTGGGACGCAAGACGGGGTTCATAACCACCTATTGATTCAACTGCTGGTTCAACAGAGCAAGTTTATCTGATTATTTACATTATTTACATTTGACGGATATTTGTCCTCATCGTGTTTGTTGCTAACACAACGTTTCGGCTGATATACTCGCCAGCCTTCATCATGTGTCTTGGGTAAATATCTAGCCTGGGTTCTCATTCCTAGGGTATTTTTCGATGTTGTTGTTGTTGTTGTTGTTATTATTATTATTATTATTATTATTATTATTATTATTATTATTACTATTATTATTATTATCATTATTATTATTATTACTATTATTATTATTATTATCCAGGTCAGTGCCTGGAATCGAACTCGAAATATTGGTGTTAGTAGCCCGCCCTCTTAACTACTACGCCATATGCCCGTGGGCAAGATTCCGAGTTCGATTCCAGACCTGAATAATAATAATAATAATAATAATAATAATAATAATAATAATAAGAAGAAGAAGAAGAAGAAGAAGAAGAAGAAGAAGAAGAAGAAGAAGAAGAAGAAGAAGAAGAAGAAGAAAAAGGATGTTGATGATGATGATGATGATGATATTTGAAATTTCTCCAAGATACTCGATGAAGTCTAGAGGGTATATCAGCCGAAACGTTGTGTTAATAACAAACAAGATGAGGACAAATATCCGTCAAATATAAATAATGTAAATAATGTACATAATTCCTCATCTCTTAAATATAGAACTGAAGTTTATCTGATGTTGAATGATCTGAAACAACTGTTGACTTCTGCATCCCATCTAAAGCACGAGATATATATATTGCACACATACATACAGGCCTATATGCATGCATCTATATGTAAATAGATATAGATAGATAGCAAAATAAATAATCTTATGGATAAACGAACTTGCTTATAGATTTATTCACAATATAAATAATAAATTTATTATTAATACTCCTAATTATATACTTTCTATAGAAAGTTTCGCGGGTTTTATCAGCCATCATGTAACATTACTGGCGATGTTAACCTTACGAGATTTAATAGTGATAAAAAAAAACCTTACAATAAGCTTGTGTCTCTATTCTGTCCTCTATATCTATGTTTTGAACTAAAGTTTTGGCTTAACTGTTAATGATATTCGCAGATGTGACAGTAGATTTGAGTTCTTACAGACACCACCACATCTCAATGAGACGGTCATCTACTTAACATTGCCATCCGGTCTCGGTGATTAAGAAACCGGTCAAAAGAGTAAGTGGACGTATTTAAAGTGTGACCTCTATTAAGGAAACCTTTGGTAGAATCGCCTTTGTTGCAGCAACGCCATATCAACAAGAAGATTCGAAAATAAAATCCTTAACGCCCAACCAGAACTTACATGATATGAAAGGGCACGTCAGGAGCAGTGGGTAAAAACAACGCATCCAGCATGAAGCAATTGTAGGAGGTCTCCTTGAAAAACAAATGCATAACCACACAATATCATTCAGGAGCCACAAGAGGCGGAACACAGCTACCCACGCGCATATGGTGGTTAAAGTAGGCGACTAACAACTAAGAAATCAAGTGGAGGTTATTCAAGAAATACAAGTCTTACTCCAACTTGCAGCAAAAGATGCAAACTGTGTTTAGTAGAAAAAAGACAAATGGCATTGAATTACGTTCTTACTTGCACGTATGATCTCAAATGTTGCTTCAAGCCACTAATGGGGGAGGACGCCTACATCGCTTCATCTTATCAATTCTCGCGACCGACCTACTATAGACTCCTTCATAACTTCTTTCCTTTACTACCCCAGTCCTTCACGTATCTCTTCTTCACTGCCACGCCTTTTTCACTTCCTCATTATTTTCTCTTTTTTATTGTTTGTCGCTTCTCTCTCTGTCTTCTACTTTTCACATTTTTTGTCCTACCACTAACCCCGCACTTATCACTTTCATTTATCTATCCATCCATACATACAAACATACATACATATGTTTGTCTGTGTGTGCGCACAAAGAAATCGTCAGACGCTCGCTCAACAAAGTAGATTTCAGTGTTTGATCCAGCTCTTTACGTTGTGTGTTCAAATCCAGGTGAGGTCAAATTTGCGCTTTATTTCACAGGGATCGATAAAATACATCTATCAAATACCTAGATCGTTGTTACCGAGTAATCCACTCACACCCTCTAAACACTGTCTTCTGTCTATTTGCTTATGTTAAAATCAATTACATACATATATATGTGTGTGTGAGAGTTTTTTTTTATTTTTGTTTCTGTGTATGTGTATGTGTGAGTAGAATTGTGTGAATCTTTGCGATATGATTAAGCGTAAAGCTTAGCTTATTATATTTCTGCTTCGTGCACATACATATGTCTGTAAATGTGAAAGTGGGCGAATATTTCTATACATGCCATATAAAGACAAAGTTGTACAAAGGGAATCGTAGAAGCATGGTGATATGTGAGCATTTGTGCGTACACATAAGTGTATACGTGTGTGTATGTGTGCGCGTGCGATTGTGCGTGTGTAAGTGTGCGCGTGTGCATGTGTGTGTATGTGTGTGCGCGTGTGTAGAACTATAAGAAACAGTCTACGCATACATTCATATATGCATACTCACAACCACTTATTATGAGTGCGTGGGAGTCTATAGCTTTGTCTGCATATGCGCGTGTACTTATTGTTATTGGCTGATCTCTACTTGTCCAGCAGTAAGATGTATACAGCTTAACGAAATAAGGATGAGCTACTTCAGCTTCTGTCAATGTATAAAAGAATTACTTGAGCTAGATATTGAGATACTCCCCCAAAGATCATCTAATATTAATCCTTATGGTACCTCGGGTTCTAACTGCACGATATGGTTAGAGTTATAGACATTAAACTTATAGGAAACTGGCGAACATTGTTAGTTCATTATTTTTATCCATCTTATGAATTATTCCATGTTCAGATTAATGTATTTATGTATGTATTATATGGTGAGTGTCTGTGAGTCTGTATGTGTAAGATATACATACAGACACAAGCACATACAAGCAACACACACACATAGATACACATATATACACACACCAATATATGGATGTGTACACAAACACACGCACACATAAACACATACATATTTACATGTGTATCTACAAACACATAGCTCGTACAAACAAATACGGACATTGTGTGGCACACACACACACACACACACACACACAGAGAAATATATAAGTATGTATATAATATGTTGGTTTGCCGCTTCCGCTGGTTTTTAGCTGGACATATACTCCGTGATTATTTCAGCCTGACAATTTCAATAATACTTCAGCATCGTATATCTGATCTAGGACACACATTTTGACACAGAACAAATAAGCATAAAAACACAGACGTACATATCCACACGCAATCACACACACACACACACACATGGACAAGAACATTTGACTGGCTTCTGCTCCTCTTCTATCTTCCATATTTCATCCACAAATTATCCGTTAGTCTCTGCCTATAGCAAAAAGAGCTTGCCAAAGATGAAGAGCATTGGAATTTAAGTAAAAAGCTAAGTTTGTCAAATGAATATATTACACAGAAGCCTATATATCTGATTCCCATATATATATATATATATATATATATATATATATATATATATATATATATATATATATATGTATGCATGTATATATATATATATATACATATACATACATACATACACACACACACACACACACACACACACACATATATATATATATAAAGTTAAACATGAAAACACAAAGAGAAAACACAACAACGCGAGAACGTGGAACAAATATAGTATTATTGGACGCTCAGGAAGAAAGGGAAGAAGCGGGGTTTTAC
>NC_043003.1:86503059-86558059 GCF_006345805.1 Octopus sinensis
TGTTTCCATCTTTTTATAATTGTATTGTTTCTTACTCCATTTTCTTTCTGTTAATCCTTCAATGCTATTTTATGCAATTGAAGTTAAGAGCATGCGTGACCTTCTTCTAGCCCACTATATTAGCTACTTCCTGTCTCTGTCTGCCTGTCGCTCTTTCTGTCTATCTCTATCTCTCTGTGTATGTATGTATGTATTTATGAAAATATATACTTATATGTATATTTTGTCAGTTATATAATGGAAATCTCTGTAAGGGAGAATAGCTATTGACAGCTGTACGAATGTCATCATATATCATGTTTGTATTATTGAAATCTTTCTATTATTATTACTCCGTGTAGTGGGTGGTGAGCTAGTTGAAATGATTGAGATGGGTGGGCTGGCAGAATCGCAGAAGCATGGGATGAAATGCTTTCCAGCTATTACTTCGATATTTTACTCTCAAATCCCGCTGAGATTAAACTTTGACCGTCTATTTCAGGGTCGATAAAATAAAGACCTGTTGAGCATCGGAGTCGATGGTATCGAAATACAATCTCTCCTCGTGTATTGCTTAATTCAATTCCACCGTATGAAGTAGAAGCAACTGCAATTCAGATGGCTGCCACTCACGGGCATAAATCTTTACTGACGAGTGATACAAAACTTCGTTGCCATCGAAACAATAAATAAGTGAATAAATAAAAATTATTTTATAGTCTAGTACCAAGATATGTTCATGGCATACACTCTAATGACATCGCGACGGCAGAAATAGAATAATGTTTAATAAATGTCTTGTAATATTGATTTCAAATAAGGCGGCGAGCTGGAGGAATCGTTAGCACACCGGGCGAAGTGCTTAACGGTGTTTCGTCTGCCGTTACGTTCTGAGTTCAAATTCCACTGATGTCGACTTTACCTTTCATCCTTTCGGGTCGATTAAATAAATACCAGTTATGCACTGGTCTCGATGTAATCGACTTAATCCCTTTGTCCTTGTCCTCTCTACGTTTAGCCTCTTGTGGGTAGTAAAGAGATAATATTGGCACAAGGCAAGCACTTTCGCGGGAAAGGAATATATTGATTACATGAATCCTTGTCCTTAACTGACGCTTATTTTATCCATCCCAAAAGGATGAAAAGCAAAGTCGTCTTCGATAAAATTTGAATTCAGAATTCCGCTGAGGTCGAATTTGCCTTTAATCAGTTCAGATTCGATAAAATATACACCAGTTGAGAATTGGGGTCTATGTAATCAACTTACCTCTTTCACCGAATTTTCTGGCCTAATGCCACAATTTGAAAGAAATATCAAGATACATACCTTTATGTACTTCATTCAGTTCTCTGAGAGGGCCATTTCCCCTCTCATTTTCATACTAAGTTTATCAAATAGGTAACATTAAAATAATGAAGGCCGATTAAATTGACTCTACATTCTTGCAAAATGTTGAAGTTTTAAGCTAAAAGAAAAAGCAAAATGTTCATCATTAGTACCGTAGAAAGTTGGCAGGCCGGACAAAATACGTAGTGTCAATTCTTTCTTCCGGTTTTACGCTCTAAGTCCAAATAGTATGGATTTTTATTATCGCTTCTACCGCAAATCTGGTATTGTATATCTATTCGTATTAAGGCTTCCTTTAAGGCGACGAGCTGGCAGCAGCGTTACCTTACCGGGAAAACACTTACTGGCATTCCTTCCAACTTTATGCTGTGAGTTCAATTGCCGCCGGGTTCGACTTTATCCTTCTATCCTTTTGAAGTCGATAAAATAAGTACCAGTTACGCACTTGGATCAATGTAATTGACTTACCTCTTTCTCCGAAATTGCTGGCCTTTGAAATCCATATTAAGGCTTCCTTTTAACTTTGCTCCGAATATTTAATAGTAACCAGTATAAGAAGAGTTTGTTCCCAGTAAATAAACGACATCAAACAACTTGTTTCAGAGGAATTATCAATAGCAAAACCGTTCTCAATCGATATTTCTTTTAATTCGAAATTGTTGGTAAAGAACATTTAAGTATATGGCTTGCTTTATTTCTGCGTTTCATGTTCACTACTCATATTAATGTTAATTAATTTTCTTTGTTTCTTTTGTACTTTTATGACGTATGTTTGGTAATCCTTGATCTCCTTTTTTGATTCCACACACACACACACATACACACACATTCTCTCTCTATTTCCCTCTCTCCATCTCTCCCTCTCTTTTTTCCGCCTGTTTGTTTTTCTGTGAGTGCGTGTATGCAAGAATAAGTGTGTATGTGTCGTGCAAATTGAACTTCTTATCTATATGACCATGACGAAGTATATACCTCACAGCTATGAAACAAGCGATGATAGTCTGATTGTCTATCTGCTTTTACTCAACTCAATGTCGACTAAAAAACATTAATATACTCGTATTTAGCTATGTTTGATTTTGCAAACAAAGAAGCTTAAAGCATTTGAAGAGATGTGTTTTTATCTTTGGGTAATTTTCCTGGGTAAAATACTGCTGCCATTAAAAGAAAGGTTTAACCTTCTTAGATACGAATTATACTGTTAAGTCATTCATCTTTCCCTTAACGTCTTCATCTTCATCGGAACCGTCGTCATCAACACAACCACCACAGTTCCCATCTGCATCGTCATCAACGATCGCTGTCACAAACACGACTACTAATGTAACCTATTTCTTTACTACCCACAAGGGGCTAAACACAGAGGGGACAAACAATGACAGACAAACGGATTAAGTCAATTACATCGACCCCAGTGCGTAACTAGTAGTTAATTTATCAACCCCGAAAGGATGAAAGGCAAAGTCGACCTGGGCGGAATTTGAACTCAGAACGTAACGGCAGGCGAAATACGGCTACGCATTTCGCCCGGCGTGCTAACGTTTCTGCCAGCTCGCCGCAACTAATGTAACCACCATTATCGCACACAATACTCATAAATCATTACAATCATTACAATTATCCTTACATAAATCATTACAATTATCCTCCTCACTACAATTATTATGATTATCATCACTCCTCTACGACCAGCGCCGTTGCCACCCGCTCATTGGCGATACAAAACTATCACTAGTATTACCGTCAACATTAGTATATTCGCCCACTAAAATAGCGTTTACATTTTTACATTCTGCTTAGCTTCTACGACCTCGAGTTACCTTCTACACTACTATACTCAGGGTAACTTTTAACCCCTTTATATCCTTTCACAAAACTATAGAAACTATAATGGTTTCTATTGCATTACTGGTGTAGAGATATAAAATTAGGCGTAGTGTTTAGCTGCATATTTAAGGTTCGTGTTTAGATGTAGCAGGTAAATCGAATGTAGAAGTTTTGACTAGTCTAAAGGTTAAGTCGAGTATAGAGATTTACTAGGTAGCTGAGTATAAAGGTGCAGAAGTTAGTCTGGTTATTGAGGTGTAGAAGGTAATCTTGCATACAGCCATGCAGAGGGAACTCGAGTATTGAACTGTACAATGTAAGCCAAGTGCAGAGATGTAAAAGGTCTATCGAGAGTAAAGATTTTGCAGGTACGTCGTATGTAAATGCGGAAAATAAACCATTCGCCCCTGGAAGGGTTCCTTATATATAAGCAAGGGAAATAACCCATTCATTTTCCTAAATTACTTTGTAAAATGAAATTGAGTATGCCTATTTCTTTGTATTTGAACTGTTAGAGTTATTTTCGCAATTTATTCAGTACAACCCTTAAACAAGTAAATAGTATTTTCCTAAACAATAGATCCACTAATTTCGGTTAGTGAATATACCAACACTAGCGTCACTGAGTGTAATATTCTGTGGGAACGCACAAAAGCCCTTTTCAGAGTTATTTACTTTGAATTGTTATTATCTCATATCTGATTAGCCTGCTAATCGATTTTAGTTTATATACCTTATTAGTACTTACTCCTATGCTTTATATACTCTGGAAACGCATTAAATCTCTTTTCGGTGCTAATTTATTTGAATTCTTACTATCGGGTAACTAATTTTATGCTATTACATAACTGACTTCTCAGTTTGGGTATTCATAACTTATTGGGAATTCCTAAAAACAAGATCCTGTGTAAGACAGTTCGGTATTCTCTGAAAATGTATAAAAACCGTTTTAAGGGCTACATACTTTGTATTGTTGTTATAGGATTAACGAAACAATTATGAGAACGGAACCAAGAGATAAGCCCCACTTTCCCGGGATTTACTGGGTACGTCAGCTAGTACATACATTCATACATGCATACATGGACACACACACACACACACACACATACACACACACACATATATATATTCTTCGTGGAAAATAGCGATTTTGACGTCTATATCTAGCATGTTGACCTTCCACTTTTAGTGGTGAATCCTTTAAATTTTGTATGTAAAAATATTTTAATCTTCAGATTTTTTTAATATGCTGGGCCACTGGTTTTAATTGATTAATATCAATTTCAACCCTTATTCAATTATATATATATATATATATATATATATATATATATATATATATATATATATATATATATATTCATAATTAATCAATATAGGGTGGCAAAAAAAAATTTTGTAGAATTTTTTTGCCACCAGCGGCCTAGTGCGAAAAAATTAAATATCTGACCTAAGATTTTCAAATCATCGCACTCGCGCCAAATTTATCGGCAGCAAATGGAATCGGCGGCTTATAAATTTGGCGCGAGTGCGATGATTTGAAAATTTTAGGTCAGATATTGCCGAGGCAGGGATTGAAGTTCCTCGTGAAAATATCTGTTCCGATCTGGCTGTTTCTTACTGACGAATCTATCGGCCTATGGAAGATTGGCTTGATTTAATTTAATCAGGTTAGTTTACCATTAAACAATAGATGAAACGGTGCATCGTATAAGAAATTACAGGGTAAATGTTTTTTTAATTTTCTCCTGGTTTGCGGAATTAATGTTATTTTGCGGTTGAAGCTTTGGCTGTTATTTCTAGTGTGTGAATGGCCTATTATGGCCGTTCCTTGATTGTGATGTTGAACTTATAAATGGTCTATGACTATTTAATTTTTTCCCACTAGGCCGCTGGTGGCAAAAAAATTCTACAAAATTTTTCTTGCCACCCTATATTGATTAATTATGAATTTTCTGGTTAATTCCGTAATGGAATCGGCGGCTTATATTTATTTGCTGCCGATAAATTTGGCGCGAGTGCGATGATTTGAAAATTTTAGGTCAGATATTGCCGAGGCAGGGATTGAAGTGCCTCGTGAAAATATCTGTTCCGATCTGGCTGTTTCTTACTGACGAATCTATCGGCCTATGGAAGATTGGCTTGATTTAATTTAATCAGGTTAGTTTACCATTAAACAATAGATGAAACGGTGCATCGTATAAGAAATTACAGGGTAAATGTTTTTTTAATTTTCTCCTGGTTTGCGGAATTAATGTTATTTTGCGGTTGAAGCTTTGGCTGTTATTTCTAGTGGGTGAATGGCCTATTATGGCCGTTCCTTGATTGTGATGTTGAACTTATAAATGGTCTATGACTATTTAATTTTTTCCCACTAGGCCGCTGGTGGCAAAAAAATTCTACAAAATTTTTTTTTGCCACCCTATATTGATTAATTATGAATTTTCTGGTTAATTCCGTAATGGAATCGGCGGCTTATATTTATTTGCTGCCGATAAATTTGGCGCGAGTGCGATGATTTGAAAATTTTAGGTCAGATATTGCCGAGGCAGGGATTGAAGTGCCTCGTGAAAATATCTGTTCCGATCTGGCTGTTTCTTACTGACGAATCTATCGGCCTATGGAAGATTGGCTTGATTTAATTTAATCAGGTTAGTTTACCATTAAACAATAGATGAAACGGTGCATCGTATAAGAAATTACAGGGTAAATGTTTTTTTAATTTTCTCCTGGTTTGCGGAATTAATGTTATTTTGCGGTTGAAGCTTTGGCTGTTATTTCTAGTGGGTGAATGGCCTATTATGGCCGTTCCTTGATTGTGATGTTGAACTTATAAATGGTCTATGACTATTTAATTTTTTCCCACTAGGCCGCTGGTGGCAAAAAAATTCTACAAAATTTTTTTTGCCACCCTATATTGATTAATTATGAATTTTCTGGTTAATTCCGTAATGGAATCGGCGGCTTATATTTATTTGCTGCCGATAAATTTGTCGCGAGTGCGATGATTTGAAAATTTTAGGTCAGATATTGCCGAGGCAGGGATTGAAGTTCCTCGTGAAAACATCTGTTCCGATCTGGCTGTTTCTTACTGACGAATCTATCGGCCTATGGAAGATTGGCTTGATTTAATTTAATCAGGTTAGTTTACCATTAAACAATAGATGAAACGGTGCATCGTATAAGAAATTACAGGGTAAATGTTTTTTTAATTTTCTCCTGGTTTGCGGAATTAATGTTATTTTGCGGTTGAAGCTTTGGCTGTTATTTCTAGTGGGTGAATGGCCTATTATGGCCGTTCCTTGATTGTGATGATATATATATATATATATATATTAAAATGAGGAGAGTGAAGAATTTGAACATTCAAACGTTTTGTTTATTTCCAGTTAGAATACAATTCTGACATGTGTTTCGATCGCACCAGTCGCATATTGTTGCATATTCATATACAGCGGCTTATGCATTATTGGTGCGATCTCTTCAGGGCAAATAAATTTGACATCGTTTGAAGTGGAATTTTCCTCCTTAGTTAGTTTGAATTAGATTTGGTAGCAGTACTAAACTCTGAACATTCCTGAAGGAGATGTTTTTCTCGACTGTTCGGGTGAAATTCAAAAGCATCAGCAGCAGTGATTGTTGAGGTCAACAACTGTTCCTGGTTAAGCTGGGGGTGATTAGTTATAGAATACTTATTTTTGAATGATTCTACATACTTTATAGAAACAAGGCATATTGATAGCATTCACAGTTGATTGCATTATTTGAATTTTGTGAAGGTTATTTATAGTAGTAGTTGATAATTGCTAATAAGATAAAACAAGGTGGTTATTTAAAAATAAAAAAACGAATAGTCTGTTGCATTTTCAATTCTTCTAACTTGTTACTTTTTATTTATAGGTTTTAAAGTGTTTTTAGGTTAAATTATATATAATGTAATATAAATCTATAAATTGAATTTAATTTTTATATTCTTAATATGCGTCTTAATAATATAGTTATTATAGTCAGGTTTAGAGAAAAGGTTTATGGATATTATATAGATTAATGCATCCTATTATTCAAATTTCTTAAAAAGAAAACGTTTGTGTAAGGAATTAAAACTTATTTCTAGTCTAGTGTTAACTAATTTATGTTAACCAATAATGCGTAAATCACTGCATATGAATATGCAACAATATGTGATTGGTGCGATCGAAACACGTGCCGAACTTTTATTCTCTGTGGAAATAAACAAAAAGTTTCAATGTTCAAATTCTTCATTCACATCATTTTAATATTGTTCTTTACACTCTAAGTAGCCAAGAAAACAATTGGTACATTAGATGAGAGCTGAAGGTAGATTACCAAAAACGTACCATTGGAAGGAACCAGCGTTAGTATTTTACTCTGAGAAGTTCGATATGTGCATGGATATCATATCCCTCCTCTTACTATATATACATGCATACATGCATATATATATATATATATTTATATATATATATATATATATATATATATATATATATATATATATATATATATATATATATATATATATATATATATATATATATATATATATATTTATCCCCCCCCCCATATATATATATATATATATATATATATATACACAGTAGAACCACGCAATTCAAGTGTATCAGTGTACGAGTAATTTTCTGTACGAGCCGAGAGTGGTGCGAATTTTTGCCTTCAAGTACGATTGGAAATCTGCAGTACGAGCGAGTTTCATACAAGTGACCTCTAGTCGGCGCTGACCTCGCACACGCTCTCCCAACAAGTTCAGCCTCCGCTCGCTCAGTTCATGTGTTTATCTCGTTGTGGCAACATCTCTGTTGTGTTTTTCCAAGCATTTTGTTTTTAATATTGTGCGTTTTTTTTTTGCTATTATTTTATAATGATTAGTTGTGTTAGCCATAGACGCTAAGAAAGTTAGTGCAAAGGACAATGCTGAGAAGAAAAAGTTGTTTACGATAGAATTGAAAAAGGAAATCAATGAAAAATATGAGGAGTTCGCGTAGTGGATATACCTCGACAACCGAAGCACGTTGACGATCTGTACTATCCTGAAAAAAAAGGACGAAATCAAGTCCGTTGCAACAGCAAAGGATGTCTCCAGGCTCTCCATGCAACGTGCATCTGTCCACGTGAGGAATAAAATTGCTTCTCCGGTGGATTAACGAAAAGCAACTCGGCATTTACTTTCTCACTTTTTATTCCAAAATCAAGTTGTAGTTTGACACTTCGAGATCGAGCAAATCCATTGTCCTGATTCTCTCCAAAGTAATAACCTTATGGTTATGTAATTATCAATATTATTTCAGCTTATTTTGCTGGGTATTATGGAAAGTGTCAAAGTGAGACTTGTTTACTGATCATGCTTCAAGTACCCTACGGAGAACTCTTGCAGTTCCATGATGATTTTAGTAGGTATTCTATCTTTATATCCGTTCTAATATTTTTGAGCCACAATGGTAGTTCGGTGCAGAGCGCTAATCTCTATCGGTATCACGTCCACTCACTCCATTGCCTACAAACTTCGTATTTCCTACTTCAGTTCATCCTAGTTTTTCACATTTCCTCTCCTTTCACTTCGATTCTGTTGTCAGCAGGATATGCTATGTCTTATCAGGCATGTTTTTTCTCATCACAATATCAGGTTTCCGACGTCTAATCTGAATCATTGCATCCTACAGAATTTTGCAATTCTCTTTCTCAGTGGTTCTTTCTGATCAGTGTCACTCTTGGGATGGAATGCAACATCAATGTCAATTGTTTCCATATCTTCTTTCTTTTGCCATTTTTTAAATTCCACCTCCATACCAAACTGATGCTATCACCCATGTATTTACTGCTTGGATTCTATTCCTTTCAGCCAATTTTGAGCGCACCACCAATCTTAGTCTTCAGAAATATTCTTTACTCAGCGCTTCTTTCATTTCCATCACTATGATTTCATTGAACTCAGAGTATTCCGTATCTGGTAATTCTATCCCCACCAGGGACAGTATCTTGCCTCTTTCCAGGCTCATTATACCACACGTGTTCGAATTCTATCTTACCATCAGCTTCTTATACCCAGCTACTTGCTGAGTATAAAAATCAGTTTGCTTCAGACCGCTGAGCCATTCAGCTCCAGAATTGTGTTGCATTGGCTTACACTATATCTCACCCCAAAACTGTAGATTTTCATCTGAATCAGGAAATAACATTTCGCATGATAAATCATCATTAATATCTCGATAAAATCTTTTTTGGTCGATTGTAAACAATGATTTTCCTGATATTGTTTAATTCGTTGCTGAAACTTAGTCTTGCTTCCTTGACAAGTATGTGTTGCTCTTCAGTACATACTGCTCTGCAATAACAACATTTAGTCTATTCGTATCAACGCCATACTTCTTCAGTTTTTCAAACTTACTATCGTTCTTCAATTCGTCTTTGTTTCAATGTGTTTCAATAAATTCACTTTACTTGTTTCTTGATTTAGTTTCCCTTGGTCAGCCTTCTTGAAGCCATACAGGAATTTTGTCTCTTCTGCATTTGATAGATACCAAACCCTGCTTACTATCGTCTGGTCTTCATCGTTTAAATGATCTCTGATCTCGATTCTTTCATTACTCATACCAGTATATTCTTGCGAGTCAATTCCTTCCATTATGCCACTTTTGTTTAGCACAACATTACCTGGTATGCTTATTTTGATAGATGCTAACTCCAATTCTGATAACCACCCGTCTTTCCGTATTGCTCTTGCTTGATCATATAATCTCAGTTTGGTCATTTCAGACATTTCCATCCCCTTCCATTCTCTGTGCATTCTTTGTCTGTATCCTCTGACTAATGCGACATTTGCATCTACTGTAACGCTCCGATAGTAACACTCTACAACCATCATGATTATTTGTTTACTCCACATTTGTATCGTAACATAGTTAGCAGTTGCTGGATTACGACTGGGCCTACCCAGTTGTAAGATGTGTACTTTTAATAGTAGTGGTGGCAATGAAAATCTTAGTAAGAGTAATGATAATGATGGTGGTAATAGTGGCAAGTGGTAATAAAAGAAGTGATAGTAATAATAATAATAATAATAATAATAATAATAATAATAATAATAATAATAATAATAATGAAGAAGAAGAAGAAGAAGAAGAAGAAGAAGAAGAAGAAGAAGAAGAAGAAGAAGAAGAAGTGCGAATGCTAGGGTGGTGAAAGGATTTGAGAACGCTTCATTTATAACATACCCCAAAGGTCTGCGCCAAACACATCCTCAGACAGCCAAGACCAACCTCTGAACTGCGCAGGGCGAAGCCGTTTGCTACTGTTTCCAGTTTGCGACCAATAAGATACGTTTTGGCCAAGTCTAGTGTAGATATAAACCCACTACATCATAACACCTTTCGTAGTCTTTCTGTTCAATCATTTCACAGGCAAATACAGGGGTCATACTCTTCGCTTCTGCACAACTGAGCTGATAATATTTGACTTTCGGTTTCACACCTCTAGTAACTTTTTTGACTAAATCTGTTACTTCTCTTTTGGGAGGGATTTTCGTTTTTTTTTTTCAAGTAGATTTGGTCAATACAACGTAAATATTTTTGTACTTAATCGGTATTTTCCTTGTAATTTTCTCTTTCTTCTTTTAAATTTTGTTCCAGTTGTTAGACTGCGGTCATGCTGGAGCACCGCCTTCAATTTTTAGCTGAATGAATCAACCTCCAGTACTTCTTTTTAACGCCTGCTACTTATTCTATCGATCGTTTTGCTGAACCGCTATGTTACGAGGACGTAAACACACCAACACCGGTTGTTAAGCGGTGGGGTGGACCAAATACATACAAAAAACACACACCCGTAGATATATATATACATACTATACACACATACACATAGATGTATACACACACACACATACACAAACGTGACAGAAGTAAATAGACACCCCATAAAACATCGTTTTATGTTTATTCTAACTTTAACTGTTTATATCTTATTAGTAATTGACATTTTTCTGCTTCAGGTTCTTTATGTGACTGTTTAATCATGCCACATACATAAGACACCTCTGAATTGTCTGAATTTCAAAGGGGCCATATTGTGGATCAACCTGAAGGTGGACAGAGCATAAAATTGCAGAAAAACGTGGGATACCGCTCCTACAGTTACTAGAGTGATTGTGCAATTCACCAGAGAGAGTAAGGAGTTTACATTATATCTCCCAGGTTGACCAGGGCTCTCTGACAGGACCCTTCTCGCTGCAACGCCTCTGGCATAGCAGAACACGTTGATGTCAGTCCCAGAACAGCTAGTTGTCAGGTATCCCCACAAACTTGGTTACTATGGAAGAACAACAAAAAGGAAGCCACTTCTTTGACCTGCCAATATCAAGCACAGAAAAGATTGGGCCAGTGAGATGAGAGAGAGGTCACTAGCATTTTGTAACTGTCATATTCTCCAATGAGATTTGCTGTATTTTCTGACAGTGGTTGTATGTAGGTCTGGAGATTCTGTGATCAAAAGTTTGACGTGCAAAGATTGCAACGAACAATGAAACATGGCAGTTATTCTGTGATGGTTTGGGGATCAATTTGGAGCAATGGTCAATCAATCATAACTGGTGGAGTGTAAGGGAAACTTGAACTCTGATAAATATATGACCATATTGCAGAAAGGACTCCTTCCAATCTTCTCCAGGGGTGAAATGATTAAAGAAAACGGCTAAAATGACCCAAGATTTGTTGGATGAGAATGGCATTAAAACGTTTCCATGGCCAAAACAGTCACCAGATATAAACCATATTGAACACCTCTGAGGCATAATGGACAGGATATTTCATAAAAAGAACAAGAAGGCATCTTCAAAGCAAACTCTTTTGAGATTACTGCATGAAACTTGGCAATAAATTCCTCAAGAGAATATTTGTCACCTAATCATTAACATGCCTAATAGGGTCCTTGCGTTGAAAAATGCAAGGGACATGTAAACTAAATATCAAATATTCACAACATAACAATTAATAATTTGACTCTATAATTTTAGATTTAAATAAAATTAACGATTATAAGTGTGTCTATTTACTTCTGTCATTCTATATATACGACAGGCTTCTTTCAGTTTCCGTCTACCAAATCCACTCACAAGGCTTTGGTTGATCCGAGGCTATAGTACAAGGCACTTGCCAAGGGTGCTACGTAGTGGTATTGAAACCGGAACTATGTGGTTGGGAAGGAAGCTTCTTACCCCAGAGCCACGTCTGCACCAATATACTTTTCTTTTTGTTTTGTCTGAATCATTTTTTAATATTCTTGTTCTTAATACTTTCACTGATTAGATTATTGATTTCTGCAACGTACTGCAAGCAAATTTTAACTTTACTTCCCAAACATCTATCTATGATGTATGTTCTCTGGCAACACACATTATTCGGTCTCTAGACATCCATTATGTGTACAAGTGAATGCAACACTTTATGCTCTTTCCACGAGTATTCCTAATAGGATATTATTCCTTAGACCAGCTGAAGATGGCAGCCCAGCTATTGAAGGCCGAAATCAAGTTGCTGCGATGCAACTTGCTCTTTAATAACATTTTAAATGTTGAGAAATACGTTTCTATAAGACAGTCTGTCTAAAATATATAATTCTTGTATACTCAAATATTTATAACCACTTTTTTGCAAATTACCACAGCTTTTCCATGGCTCTTATTGCACGCTTCTCTCATACCAACTTTCAAGCTAACTATAGCGCATTCTGAGATGTCACACTTTATTAATATGAACAGTTCCAAGAATTTTATTATCAGTATGTAACTTTGTCTTCTAATGTTCTTTGACGAAGCATTTTCTGCAGTATCAAACATTTCCGTACATTTCATTAACCATGAATGTGCTTCCGTATCAAAAGGCACGTTTAGAAATATTTCATGACATACACTGATTGGTGTTTCGTTTCTTACAGCTTTACCAACCGCTAGGTAAACCCTTTTATTTTTTTCATAAGAACATTTCCGGCTTCCATTTTGTTCCTTATACAATAAATTACTCAGCAAGAGGTGCTGATACAATTTCACAGTAAATATTCCAAAACAATTTAAATACGTTGTTAGATGATTATTCCTACCTATGTTTCTTTGGGTTTATCTTTCGTATAAAGAGTTGTTCTCCTTCCAACTATCTCTTCGGTTACTCTTCCATTCGAAAGGCACTCATCAAAACGTTGTCTCATGTAAAATGGAGAAGATTTTAAATGAGAAATCCCAGATCAAATCAAGTGCAGCTGCTTTCCAACTAAACATTTTTTCGCTTAACAATATCTCTCGTCAATTTTACTTTACTTCCTTTGGAAATATTATTTCCAGTTTCTTCTTTACTTCTTTGAATCATATTCTTCAATATTTAAGAGATGAGGAATTATGTACATCATTTATATTATTTACATTATTATATTTGACGGATATTTGTCCTCATCTTGTTTCTGATTAACACAACGTTTCGGCTGATATACCCCCAGCCTTCATCAGGTGTCTTGGGGAAATTTTGAACCTGGGTTCTGATTCCAAAGGTACTTTTGTTGTTGTTATTATTATTATTATTATTATTATTATTATTATTATTATTATTATTATTATTATTATTATTAAGGTATCGAACTCGGAATCTTGAGGTTAGTAGCCCGCTACTAACCCCAAGATTCTGAGTTCGATTCCTGGCAGTGACCTTAATAATAATAATAATAATAATAATAATAATAATAATAATAATAATAATAATAATAACAGTGATACAAATAGCGGCAAAACACGAGCAAAACAAAAAACTGTTCTCAGTATTTAAGGAAGCTGACAAATACAAACAAGAAATCATACTACCTAACAAATATGAAGAAGAAGAAGAAGAAGAAGAAGAAGAAGAAGAAGAAGAAGAGAAGAAGAAGAAGAAGAAGAAGAAGAAGAAGAAGAAGAAGAAGAAGAAGAAGAAGAAGAAACAACAAAAGCTATAAAACAAATAAAATCCAAACTAAAACTAGAACAGCAACGGACCATAATAAAACGATGGCAAGAAAAGCCCCTTCATGGCAAATACTGGACTAAAATAAATGCAAGACGAATAGACAAAGAAAAAACCCAGCAACGGTTGAGAAGCTCAGGACTCAAATCAGAGACAGAGGGATTTTTAATTGCAGCACAAGACCAAAGCCTCCCCACCAGAAATTACCAAAAACATATAATGAAAAGTAACTGCAGAATATGTGGAGATGGACAAGAAACAATAAATCATATTATCTCTGGCTGCCCAGTCCTAGTTAAGAAGGAATATATTCACAGACACGACAGAGTTGGGACCTACATACGCTGGAAGCTATGCCAACATTATGGAATAACAACAGAAAAAAGATGATATAGGCACACACCAGAAAAGGTCACAGAAAACGAGAAAGCAACCATACTCTGGGATATGCCAATACACACAGATATAGGCCACATATAGTTCATGAAGATCATGAAGAAAAAATACTTTCTAATTGATGTATGAATACCAGCAGATGACAACGTTCTCTAAAAGAAATGGAGAAACTTTCAAAATACAAGGACCTAGAAATAGAGATAACTCGAATGTGGAATCTAAAACCAGAAACAATTCCTATCATAGTAGGTGCATTAGGTATGATAAAAAATATTCAGACAAATACATAGCAAAAACACCGGGACTTACATATATATATAACATACAAAACATTGCACTACTTGGCACTGCACACATCCTACGCAGAACACTTTCAATACAATAACCATCAGAGCATCACAACAAACCACAGCACATACCCAAGGCACACAGAGCTGCGCTCGGTAGTGAAGTGAAAGCTCTCTATGAAAATAAAATTACTGAATAATAATAATAATAATAATAATAATAATAATAATAATAATAATAATAATAATAATAATAATAATAATAATAATAAAAATAATAATAACAATAATAATAATAATAATAACAACAACAACAACAACAACAACGACATCAAATATAACTTTGGAATGAGAACCAACGTTAAAAATTTCCCCAAGACACCTGATGAAGGCTAGAGGGTATATCAGCCGAAACTTTGTGTTAACAGCAAACAAGATGAAGACAAATATCCATCAAATATAAATAGTGTAAATAATGTGCATACTTTGAACCATTTCAAAAAATCTCTCAAGATATCATAAAATGTAATTCACAAAATCTCTCTATATATCAATCGCCTAAAACTTAGTCCTTCCTTCTTGATCCGCCTGAACAGTGCTACCATCTTCCTGGACCATGTTTTTAAAGAATTGTTATAGATAAGATGAAAGTATTCAAGCTCTTTTAAATGGCTGTCCCTTTGCCATACAATACTTAATCCGATTTGCCTCAGTAGTAATACGTTACTTAATATCATCCTTTACAATCGTGAATCCTTGAATATTTAATCTGTACTTTCTTTTCTTTACTTTCCATGTCTTTAGTTTTTCAGTTGCCATTGATGTCAACGATTTATTTTTCTCAACTCTTACTGTAATGTATTGACATCACAATCTAACCTTATATCCACAATTTTTAGCAGCTTTCGTCTTGTTTTTACAACATTCTTTACTCTTTGCATTCCTCCGACAAGATACGCAGCTGTACATATCAGTCTTTGGTGTCTTATGTAAAAGATAAAGTGCCATATTGACCTCAACTGTTTCACTTTCCAATATTTCTCTGCCAACGGAGAGAAGATAGGAAAGGTCTAAGGTTTCTTAATGCTTATACAAATTCCCTGAGCTTTTCCACAATTATTGTCATCTCTTCACCACCCATGATTTTTTTATAGACATCACAATCCCTTTCCTCTCTATCGTTAAATTCGTCAGTCTCTGTCACTCTGTTCTCCATTTAATTAATTATTACTCTCATTAATATTATATTAGTATCATCGTCGCGGTCATCATCATCATTTGATAATGATGATGATGATGATGATGCCATTTAAAAGCGGTCGTAAGTTGGGTTTAAAAAAAATCTTTTTATTCTATGTTGTTGCTGGTCAGTTCCGTTTTCTTCTTTCTCTTTTTTTTTTTTGCCTTTGGCAGAGATGTATTAATTTTTGCTGCAACACGTCATTTCTTTTAAACATCGCATTGAAATTTTCAAGAACAGACTGAAATGAAGAAATCAGTGCCTAGAACAGCAATCCTGATGCTATCTTCCCAGTCAAACAATCAGTATACCGAGGAATCATCATCACCAATACAACTGTTACGGGTGGCAGCGATATCAAAATCAGCATCAACAGCATCAACAGCAACAACAATAGCAAAGAAAATAAAAGAATGTACGCTGACAGTGATGCCATCACTATCGCCATCACCCTACTTAAATTATTATGGGTACAACAGTAGCGATGGTAACAACAACAACACAGGAAGCGATAAGGAGAAAATAATTTTAAAATCCAACTGCCACAGCAAAATATCTACCAATACTACCAACACTATCACCACCAGTCATCAATACTAGACAGAAAACTGGATTAAACAATGGAAGAAAATGTGGTTCGTTTGCAATCGCCACCACGTTATCCTGCATCACACTTGAAAGCGCAGAGCAGACACATGACCTCTATCACTGTTGCATTGACCTCATCAAAATATTTCTTTCAGTGAATCGGGTTGCATTATGAGTAATTCCCGAGAAAGTTGATTGTCCAGGCCCATTTCCAATCAGTGGTTATGCACAGTAAAGTGATATAAATGCTCCTACTCTATTTGCCATATATTTCACAATGGCGACAACAGCTACAGCTGTAGCAGAAATAGAATAACTGCGAAATGTGGCAACAACAGCACTAGTTATAAAATATATGTTCAATGTTAACGAGAAAGGAGTAGTTTTGAGGTTCATAGATACCTCTGCGAAGTGGGTGGAGAAACAGAAGCAGCACAGTTCAATTTCCCTCACTCTATCAATCATTGCTTAGTCGTAAGTGAACAGGCGCGGGAGTGGCTGTGTGGTAAGTAGCTTGCTTATGAAGCACATGGTTCCGGGTTCAGTCCCACTGCGTGGTACCTTGGGTAAGTGTCTTCTACTATAGCCTCGGGCCGACTAAAGCCTTGTGAGTGGATTTGGTAGACAGAAACTGAAAGAAACCCGTTGCATATATGTATGTATGTATATATATATATATATATATATATATATATATATATATATATATATATATATATATATATATATATATATATATATATATATATATATATATATTATATATATATATATATATGCTAGTGTGTGTGTTTGTGTGTCTGTGTTTGTCCCCCCAACATCGCTTGACAACCGATGGTGGTGTGTTTAGGTCCCCGTAACGTAGCGGTTCGGCAAAAGAGACAGATAGAATAAGTACTAGGCTTACAAAGAATAAGTCTTGGGGCCGATTTGGTCGACTAAAGGCGGTGCTCCAGCATAGCCACAGTCAGATGACTGAAACAAGTAAGAGTAAGAGGAATAAATATAAGCGCTTTCCTCCGCCTTTCCTAGTTATCAGTTAACGTCGTGTTTTCTACCATCTTCCCCCTTGTCCATTTCTTCGTGTTGCTCAATTACTCGCCTCGTGGTTTTCCTATACTTATTTTAGTCGGAAACTGTCCACGCATAACAATAGACGCAAACAGTTTTTGCAACTCATATAAAATGGCTAGAAATAATAAAAACAACGACGGTAAGAAAAATGATCCTCTCTCGTTTAGGCACAAGGCCTGAAATTTCGGAGGAAGTGGGAGAGTTGATACCGTCGATAATTGATACTCTGAAAGGATGAAAAGTAGACCTCGTCTGTATTTGAGCTCAGAACATAAAGACGGACGTAATGCCGCAAAGCTTTTGGTCCAGTTTGCTTACGTTTCTTCTATCTGAATCGTTTTAATAATAATAATAATAATAATAATCATAATAATAATCATAATAATAATAATAATAATAATAATAATAATAATAATAATAATAATAATAAATCGGAGCTCAGGGATAAAGGCAGAGGGTGAAGGCTTTATATTGGCTGCTCAAGATCAGAGCTTATTGACCCGGAACTATCAAACCAATGTGAGGAAAAATGGTGTAGAACCAAAGTGCCAATACTGAAACGAAGGGATTGAAACAGTAGGCCACCTAATCTCTGGGTGTAAGGTTTTAATCCCTGTAAAGTACAAGACATAACAGAGTTGGCTAATATCTACATTGGATAATGAATCGGCATTATAAAATCAAAGCTGCTAACAAATGGTATAATCACCACCCTGAGGCTGTAACTGAGGGAGAAAATGTAACGATTCTTTGTGACTTTCTAGTATGTAGAGACGGAACCTTCAAGGCAGATACACCAGATATTGTTGTGAAAGACCAAAGCAATAAAGTCTGTTTATTGATTGACATGAGCATACCCTGTGACCATAATATCTCGGGGAAAGAATTTGATAAGCTCAGAAAATATACAGATTTGCTGATCGAAATCGACGGTTACATCTCAAGACGGTTACAATACCAGTGATTGTAGGAGCACTTGGAATGACCAAAACAGGAACTGAAAATTATCTAAGAAAGATCCCTGCTACCGACCATGCAGGAAGTGCAAAAGATTGTCTTAACTGGTACATCACACGTACTGAGAAGAGTATTGTCGCTGTGAATTTTCTTTCCTTTTTTCCACCTTATTTTCTTTGGTTACTTTGCTATTTTTTATTTTTCTCTCTGTCTTCCTTCCGCTTTTTCTCTAAAATCTGGTGTGTTTATTTTAATAGCCTACCAATGTATACATTGTGTTTCTCTGCCCTAGGGGTCAGGAAGACACTCAGCAAGAAATAGAAACAGAATTGAAAAAAGATGATAGTGAAAATAATAATAATAATAATAATAATAATAATAATAATAATAAATAATAATAATAATAATAATAATAATAATAATAACAATAAATACCCTGATGCAGTACTAGACAGTGGCTCTCATGGCTTCTGATCTTAACTGATTGGAAGTGTTATAATGTACATTGCTTTGTTTTGGTATAAAAGATGGGCTACAGCAAATATTCCGCTCAATACCACAGATTTGCTTGTCAGTTGTTTGACCTTAACCAGTTGAGTATGTCCCTCAGTGGCTGACGATATGTGCATCTCTGACCACAAGCAGAAGTAGTGGGGGAGCATCATAGCCGTGTGTTGAAAGGAATTCCGAGAGGTTTGGATAATTCCCCTTTGGAAATATGGGTGGTTCGTTCAACATCCTTAAACAATCCTTATTCAGGAGCGGGATAGGTTACTCGACCAGAAGAAAATTCTAACTGGGCCCCACCTGCAAGGTCATGCGCTGTTTATCTTGATATGAGATCACCATTTCACGCACATATAGTCGTGATGCATGTGCCTGATGTATTCTTATCAGACGGGTAGTCATGATGGATATACTGAGCTTCGTATATTTTACCCCAGTGTCATTTTGATGGCATGCACTGCTCTCTCACTCAATAATAATAATAATCGTATAGGCACAAGGCCTGAAATTTGGGATAAGGGCCGATTCGATTACATCGACCCCATTGCTTGAAAGGTACTAATTTTCTCGAACCACAATAATAATTACAAATAGAAAGCAAGTTCCCAAGAGGTCATTTGCCATATGAGAAATAGCAACCAAATCTACCTCGCATTATATCCTTTCATTTAAAAATATAGAGAGACACATGTTGAATAATATAATTCTAAATACACTATATCTAAGGAAAAATACAAAGTAATCACAAATAAATAATAGATTTGTTCAGAGTTGTAACGTTACATGCATACATAAACCCCAGTCTTAAGTCCCATAGAGTGTTATAAAGCTAGAAAAGAAGAGCCTGATGTAAATTCATATTTGGCTATGATTAACCTTCATGGGTAAAAAGTTGGAAGTGTACCCATATGAAAGCATAATTTGACTGGAACGTAAATAGTATTCTTAGAGTTGATATTTTCTATTTGTGTCAAATATATTCGCCATAAATGACAGAATTTAAAGTGTTCCAAGCTAATGGTAAAGGACAGAACGCGTAAATGCAAAAGCTGTAAAGATTTCAGAATGTAAGGCTTTGGTAAAAAGTACTATCCAGAATAATAAAAGAAATCGAGAAAAGAAACGGCAACAATAATGCCAAACAAGCTCAAACATAACAGCGGCACAATTGCATCGGAAACTAAATAAATAAATATTACAGTAAAAGTAGTTGCAAGTTATAACTTGTTGACCTATTCCTTTTGCATTTCCGATATTAACTTGTGGAAAGCAGAGGAAGTGATATGAAATCAAATTTATGTGAATTTTTAAATCTTTTGTTAAGTACGTGTAACAAAAAATATCTATTTCTTTGGGAAGGAGGATATCAATTACTCTGATAATAACAGTGGGAATAGTTTATTAATTAATGTTCCCTTCCACAGCACCCTAGATTCTTAAAGAGAATACATATAACTGTTTTTTTGTAGATTCAACAACAACTTCATTTCCCGCTTTTTAACAAAGTTTTTAGTCTGTAGACGCCCAAACGGTTTCTTTCACAACACTCTATGCATGGAATGTGAATCTTCTTCCTCTACTACTTCGTTTCAATAGCCATGAGCTTTTTCTCACTTCAGCATCTAACTGCCATAATTAACACCTATACAATGCAGTTGAAATTACTATTGTTCTTAATAAAGAAATTGTTATCGAACAATTTCTTTATTTCTTTACTAATGCAATTTCACTTCCTCAAAATCTAATTTTTGCTAACGCTACTGATGCTGCTACAACCCAGCATTTCAGTTCTTTTTTTGGCCTCATTTTTCTCATCATTGTTCGCACAAAATATCATTCAACAACATACTTGTGTGGCTTCCCTGCTATTTCAATCGGATTGACTACATTCTTTTTGTTTGTATAGTTATCGTAATTTTGCCGTTGTTTATTTCTTTGAGCATTTAATGTGATCAGAAATCGTGGTGCCTTTTCTAAAATGATTGGTGAATTAGTTATATAGATTTCAAATGTGCCAACTAGAAATATATTGGAATGAGTACAACAAATGTGTATTTAAAACTTGTAAGCTTTACTCGTAAGGGAAATGTTTGACACCACTCGAAAATAACTTAAATTTGAAGATTTAAGATTGAAAGCACGACGCAATGCTGTGGCATCCAGTCTATGAGGCCGATCTGAAATTTCGGGCGCTACATATATATTCCACCCCAGTGTCTTCTTCCAGAAGTACACGGATGATATACCTTTCATTGTCTTCTTGTGAGGCAAATGAGTTTTTAAAGGTGAAATATTAGCAATAATCGACGACCACATAGAGTCCAATTCTGCTACCCCAGCAACACTGGACCCAACATTCTACTGAATTATTTTGATAAAAAAGTATATTCTGCTTGGTTGACTTCCTTCCAGGGACTCAGAAATTTGTTTTTGCCTGGTGGTCATCTAGCGTGTCGGCAGGTTGGTTCCCTTAAGAATTCAGTTTGTTTTTTCTGAGGGTCCGGTTCTGACCATAGGAAAAATTTCATTTGTTTTGTCTCAGGTGACGTTAGCAACTGGTTTTTGTGAAGATGTATGGTGTTATTGTATAGTAATTTGAAGTTGGTATTTCGAATCTGTGGGGAGCTTGTTACTTAAAGTTTTCGAATTACATCAGTTGTTTACTTTTTTACTCTTTTACTTGTTTCAGTCATTTGACAGCGGCCATGCTGGAGCACCGCCTTTTAGTCGAGCAAATCCACCCCGAGACTTATTCTTTGTAAGCCCAGTACTTATTCTATCGGTCTCTTTTGCCGAACCGCTAAGTGACGGTTGTCAAGCATCGGTTGTCAAGCAATGCTAGGGGGACAAACACACACACACACACACACACATATACATATATACATATATACGACAGGCTTCTTTCAGTTTCCGTCTACCAAATCCACTCACAAGGCATTGGTCGGCCCGGAGCTATAGTAGAAGACACTTGCCCAAGATGCCACGCAGTGGGACTGAACCCGGAACCATGTGGTTGGTTAGCAAGCTACTTACCACACAGCCACACCTGCGCCTGGATTTCAAATGTGCCAACTAGAAATATATTGGAATGAGTACAACAAATGTGTATTTAAAACTTGTAAGCTTTACTCGTAAGGGAAATGTTTGACACCACTCGAAAATAACTTAAATTTGAAGATTTAAGATTGAAAGCACGACGCAATGCTGTGGCATCCAGTCTATGAGGCCGATCTGAAATTTCGGGCGCTACATATATATTCCACCCCAGTGTCTTCTTCCAGAAGTACACGGATGATATACCTTTCATTGTCTTCTTGTGAGGCAAATGAGTTTTTAAAGGTGAAATATTAGCAATAATCGACGACCACATAGAGTCCAATTCTGCTACCCCAGCAACACTGGACCCAACATTCTACTGAATTCCGCTCAAAAATCCCAGTGAAAGGTGACATCATTACCCAGTTCTATAAGAAAACATATTGCGCGATCTATTTGGCAACTTCAGATCGGCCTTCTATATCAGTGTTAAAGCTGAGTACATAACAAACGAATTCAATCGTATCAAGTAGAGTTGCAACGAGACTCACCAAGGTATCCATACCACGCAGTTTCAAAAGATACTGGAATTCAACAGATACCGATCATTCGTTAACAATCGCCTTCGGAAGCTCAAGCCTCATCCAAACTGAAAATAAATTTTTACCTGTTTACTGAAGTAATCAAACTTCAGCCACAGTACAATTACTACTATCTGCAAGACCATTCACAAGAAAGGGCGAGATATACAGTTCGACGTCTGAGGATGACCCATATGAAACAAAAATATCATAGAAGGAATGGTTGACTGACGCCTGACGTTGCATAACAGTTATTAACGTAAATCATATATATTTTAATAAATGAAATTTGGTGCAGAATTTAAAAAATTATTTTCAAAACTTCCTTTCAGTAAATTTCTTCATGCGGATGCGATGAAATGTTGACGTTTGAAATTTAGAAAAATAAATAAAATCTACCAGCAACATTTTGAGCTGATGGTTCGCATCTTAGTAAATAGATTTTGATTTTCCTCTTTACGAGCAACGGATTAGTGCTATATAATAATGCAGTTAATCGTTGAAAATAATGTTAGTTGTCTTCCTGTAGAGGAAGATCTTTGTCAGTCTGTCTTACACCAGATGCAGCACTGCATGGATACAAAGTATTCGAGAATTTTTCCTAATATCGGATGGTATGTGGAATCCTAATCAAAAGATATCGCCATACAATCAGTCTGAGACATGTAATAATATATATATACATATATATATATATATATATATATATATATATATATTATATATAATATATAACGAACAAATATATTCCCATGCATGAAAATATAGGAGAATTTGTTTTGCGTTTTGAAAATGCACCTGAATCTGGAAAACGTGTAGTCGTTTGTGAATAGATTTATTCAAATATGAAACTAGTTTCGACAATGTTTTGCTTATTTATGGTACTAATATAAATATATATAACATAGGGGTTTGGAGAGTTTAAAATTACAAGGTAAAACTTGGACAAAAATATTTCAGCCATCAAATGTTCAAATGTTCACAGAAATTCACTGAATTTCACAGTTTAAATTGTAATATCAATGTAAATGTTCGGCGAATATAACAAATGTACATTATTGAAAGTTCAGTCATATTGAGTTTTTATAAAATAAGTGGAGAAGAAAGAGAAAAGATGGAAATCAATAAATAAAGGAAAAGGTTTTTATATTTTTTACAACTTCTATCGAGGTGCGTGCAGTTCTTATTTTCTATTTCAGTCTTAGCGCACTGGTCTCGTCACCATTCACGGCTTGTTGGAATTGGCAGTACTTTGGGTTCAACCTTTTAGTATATATATGCTTTTACGGGAAAATGATGTAATTTTTTATTGGTTATAATTTTGATGACGTCTTATTCTTTTCTCGTGGATGTTTTGGTCAAAAATTTCTGATTTGACAAAGTTCAGTGTTTGAATTGGTTGGCTTCCAGGTGACAACCACGGTCTTGGAACAAGTTCTGATTGGTTGTAAGGTTTCGTGACGTCACTTTATTTTGATAAAAAAGTATATTCTGCTTGGTTGACTTCCTTCCAGGGACTCAGAAATTTGTTTTTGCCTGGTAGTCATCTAGCGTGTCGGCAGGTTGGTTCCCTTAAGAATTCAGTTTGTTTTTTCTGAGGGTCCGGTTCTGACCATAGGAAAAATTTCATTTGTTTTGTCTCAGGTGACGTTAGCAACTGGTTTTTGTGAAGATGTATGGTGTTATTGTATAGTAATTTGAAGTTGGTATTTCGAATCTGTGGGGAGCTTGTTACTTAAAGTTTTCGAATTACATCAGTTGTTTACTTTTTTACTCTTTTACTTGTTTCAGTCATTTGACTGCGGCCATGCTGGAACACCGCCTTTTAGTCGAGCAAATCCACCCCGAGACTTATTCTTTGTAAGCCCAGTACTTATTCTATCGGTCTCTTTTGCCGAACCGCTAAGTGATGGTTGTCAAGCATCGGTTGTCAAGCAATGCTAGGGGGACAAACACACACACACACACACACACATATATATATATATACATATATACGACAGGCTTCTTTCAGTTTCCCTCTACCAAATCCACTCACAAGGCATTGGTCGGCCCGGAGCTATAGTAGAAGACACTTGCCCAAGATGCCACGCAGTGGGACTGAACCCGGAACCATGTGGTTGGTTAGCAAGCTACTTACCACACAGCCACACCTGCGCCTGGATGTTTTTCGTGGAAAAATTGGGTTTTCTCTTTCTTTTGTATTATTATAAGATATTTAGTTGAGGCTTATATTTTTAATGAGCATGCTTTCCTTATTCAATCGGAATTGGATTGAAGTATTTCCGATGCATTGATAGAGACAGAAATTTGGCATTTCGGATTTCTGTATGCGGGGCATTGAAGTGTTTGCTTACAGGAATTTTCCTAGTCGTAGGATCCCGAATCTGCTGCCGGCGTACTATCAGTCTGTCTCTCATGGTCACGCTAACTTGACCTATGCCTATTACACACACAAAAGTGTCCATTACACACACAAAATTGCCCATTACACACACAACATTTGAGGACAAATTAAGTTCTTCAATGTACAGGTGAAGTGATTTTTTATCGAAAGTATTTGACCTACCTTGAATTTCTATGCTGAACCTTACAAAATGTTGATGCAAGTCCCGCAGTTAGGGTGGTTGCATTTTTTGACTATTGGGGATGTATTTGCCGTGGGTAATTTAGTGATGGTAAGTATACTTTTTAGGGATTTGGGTTGTCTTTTACTTTTAATAATTCAATGTGCTTCAAGTGATTTTTTTCACTGGCAGGTCGTTCAGAAAGAGGGATGTATTCTGATGGAGAATACTGTATGCTTCCATATTCTTTGGATTGTGTGTTGATACGTAAGACAAAGTTTTGAGTGTGTCATGGTTTTTTTGTTTGTTTTTTTGTAATTCTTGGAAGTCTATCGTTTTTGCACGTTTTATTCCGTTTTTGATTAAACTAACGGGGTATTTTCTTTCTAGAGATATATTTTTAAGTTCCTTGATTCGTTTATCTCGAGTTTCGGGATTTGATGCAATCGTGAAAATTCTTCTTGCCAAGTTGAACGTTATATTGATTTTAGTATGCTTTGGGTTGCAGAAAGACAATAGTAGATATTGTTTTGTGTCCGCTGGTTTAAAAGTAGAGGTCGGTTTCAATGTTAGTATCTTTATTAAAAGTTCAGAAAGAATAGCTGTTTGTGACAGTATTTCATTGTAAATTGGATTCTGTGGTTAATGTTGTTTAATTAAGTTTTTAAATTCTAAGAGTTGCTCAAGGTTATTGAAGTCAATAACAATTTCAAGAACAGCAATAGAAAATATTTCTATAAAGTTCACAAATTTTAACATGTAAAACCTGATATTAAACGGAGCCCTCAGAGAAAAAGTATTGGCACGTGTTTTAGCTGTAAATAAAAATGAAGTTTGTGAGTAAAGTGTCAGAAGGCAAAAGATAGACATGATTTTGATTTTTGTTTTGTGTATGTGTGTGTGTGTGGGTGTAAGTGTTTGTATGAGAGCGAGTGCACCAATATATATTAAATTTCACTATAATTCTAAATTCATCACGAATTTGGCTCTTGTGTAAAATGTCTGAGTACTTATCCATTGCTTTGAATTGCTTATGATATGTTCTCACTCCTCTGATATAACAAAAATATATACGAGATGGTGCTGAAATGTTCCTGGCCTTAAAATTCTCGCGAAAGGCTTAGCTGAAGGCCCAACTTTCCCTGATCTTTTACAGTCCTTAGAAAAACTAAATGAACGCTGCAATAAGTGAATGAATCTGAGAGGGTTGTGTTGAATAAATTTATAATTAACTGATCTCCTGTATTTTCATTTACACAGAGCCAGGAACTTTCCAAGATCCCCTCATACACACACACTCGCACACATATATATTCTTTCATTCTTTTACTTGTTTCAGTCATTTGACTGCGGCCATATTGGAGCACCGCCTTTAGTCGAACAAATTGACCTCAGGACTTATTCTTTGTAAGTCTAGTACTTATTCTATCGGTATCTTTTGCCAAAACGCTAATTAACGGGGACGTAAACACACCAACATCGATTGTCAAGCGATAGTGGGGAGACAAACACAAACGTACACACACACACACACACACATACACACACACACACATATATATATATATATATATATATATATATATATATATATATATATATATATATATATATATATGACGGTCTTCTTACAGTTTCCGTCTAAGAAATCCATTCACAAGGCTTTGGTCGGCCCGAGGCTATAGTAGAAGACACTCACCCAAGGTGCCACGCAGTAGGGCTGAACCCGGAACCATGTGGTTGGTAAACAAGCTACTTACCACCCAGCCACGCCTATAAATATATATAATTGTTAATATTTTGAAACACCGACTCTTAGGCAATTAATTTCTTTTATATGATGTCTATTATTTCGTCAATAAAACTAAGAACATTTCTGTTACGACTACATTAAGGTATTACATTTCTGTTCTAGTTCAAACGCACTTTGTTAGACACAAATTGTGTTAGCGCTTACAGATTCTATAACTGACAACTTCATTATGTTCCACACTCATTATATTCCATATCGTATTATATTCTACATTTTAAAAGCGGCGATCTAATAGAACTGTTATTGCGGGGAAAATGCCTAGAGACATTTCGTCCGTCTTTATGTTCTGAGTTCAAATTCTGCCGAGGTCGGCATTGCTTTTCATCTTCCGGAGTTGGTAAAATAAGTGCCAGCGGAACAGTGAGGTCAATGTAAGTGATTTATTGCACCCCTAAAACTGCTGGCCTCGTGCCAAATACGAAACCATTATACTCTTCGATTTTGTATGATGTTTGTGTCAAACGGAGTTTTCATTGTATTTTTTCTTTTTACGTTAATGTAATACCCATGTTACGTTTGTTTAAAATTTATAAAGCAACTTAGTTAAATGGTTACAGATTATTTAAACAAACTAAAAGTCTAATCAATAGATTTATTCATTACTGATATCAATATGACATTTCATACATCTTCTGACGTTCATAAAAAAACATTTTTTCCTCCAAAAGATTAGCTAAAAGTATTGGGTTTTAAGTGATTGTGCTAATATTTCTGTTTTTCTGAGTATTAAATTTCTAGTCCAATATAATGCTGCACATGACACGAAACAAATATTTTTATGCCTCAACCAGATGTTCACGTTTGCTCCGAAGCAGCTATCTATTGTAATCCTCCAATATCTTTATAACAAGTTTTGATTTAACCTTTCGCAGGAATATAATCCTTTAAGCTAGTATTTACTAGTGGCCAGGTGGTTCGGTTGTTGCACTCACAATCGTAATACCATTGTATTCTTGAGTAAAAACATAGATGCAGGTGTGAGTGTGTGGTAAGAAGCCTGCTTCCCAACAACATGGTTTCGGGGTCAGTCCTACGGCGTAGCACCTTGGTCAAATGCCTTCTTCTATAGTCTCGGGCTCATGAAATCTTTGTGAGTGAATTTGGTAGACGGAAACTGAAAGAAGCCCGTTGTGTATATATACATATACATGTGTGTGTGTGTGTTTCCCTGTTACCACTTGAAAATCGGTGTTAGTTTTCAGAGACCGATAGAATAAATACCAGACTTAGAAAAAAAAGTAGTGGTATCGATTTATTCCACTAAAAAGTTCTTCAAGATAATAGACAAAAACACTTCACTTGACATTGCTCCAGTCCACTCAGCAGCAAAAATATTAGCGCTAATCAGCAGAGCGGTATCATTCGAAGAAGCGCAGTGTAAATTGTGATGTATAACAACAACTGTTAACCTGGTCAATTGGGGGTACAAGCATTACAAGGCTATCCTTGAAATTGAGATTCGGTCATCTCGTATATATGCTCTCACTAACCCCAGAAAGGGTTTATTCGTAACAAAGTGCTAAGTATTAGATATAGCACCAGTTTGAAATACACTAGCACATAATTAATTCCGGACCAAATCCAATATCTAGTATCATGTATCCAGTTTTCTTAGAACATGAAACAAGTATATAACCTAATTATTTTTCATAGAAAACAGCGAGTAATTATTTGTTCACGCACACACACACACACACACACACACACACACACACACATATATATATATATATATATATATATATATATATATATATATATATATAAAGGGATATGACAACTGAAACAATGTAAATATATTTTGAGTTCCATTAATGATGTGAATATGTTAAAACAGTGGTGGTAGCCTTTATATTTGAAGTCTATGCGGTCATCTGACGAGAACGGCTTCTTTTAAGTGGTGTAATGTTTTCATTAATCTATTAAAGGAGTCGCTTGAAACGGCCGTCATGAATTGACACCATCTCTACACCTTCATTACTCATACTTTATTCACCTACATTGGAATCTGCACTTCAGAAATGCTTTAGAAAATACATTTATATAAAGTACATGACTGAACTACCAAGATAGCATATCTTCACTCAGCTAAGGTGCGTTGTCCGCACACACGGCAGGAATATCAGGTGCACACAATCCTGCACAGCGTTTTGATATTCAATTAATATTGTCTGGGTGTACGGATTATTCCGACCTAACAAGGTACCTTAATTTAAGTACCTAATTCAACTGAATCTTAATTATATTATAAAATATTATATATATTTCTATATATTATATATGTCTATATATATATATATATATATATATATATATATATATATATATATATTTATTTATATATATATATATATACCAATATATATTTATATATTAAAGTAGCAAGCTGGCTTTGCAAGACGGGAAAAATGCCTGGTGGCATTTCGTCTGTCTTAACAGTGTAAGATCAAATACCACCGGTGTCGTCGATTTCACCTTTCGTCTTTTCGGGATCGATAAAATACGTACCAGTCGAACACTGGCGTCGATGTAATCTACTTACCGTATCTTACAGAACTGCTGACCTTGTGCCAAAATTTGAAGCAAATATATATTTATATACATATGTGTGTGTCTCTTTGTGCGGGTGACCGGGCGTGAGTGTGTGTGTGTGTTACAAGTTTTTTTAGCTGTTTGGATATGTTAAATATTAAAATATTACTCACATACACGTTATTGATCAATCCGAGACTAAGGTAGATACCATGAAATTTTACTTACTTATTAGTTTTAATGCATATTAACATACGCTATACATATGCACATGTATATATATATATATATATATATATATATATATATATATATATATATATATATATATATATGCGGTTAACCGATTGATTACATTTACTCACCAAAATGTACTACGGTGACAAGCACACCGGCATCTAACTGTTAAAAGAAGGTGATTAGATAGATAGATAGATAGATAGATAGATATTTTTACTTGTTTCAGTCATTTGACTTCGGCCAATCTGGCGCACCGCTTTGAAGGATTTTAGTCGAACAAATCGACTCCAGAACTAACGTTTTTAATTCTAGTGCTTATTCCATCGAAATGATTTGCCGAACCACTAGGTAACGGAGACGTAAACACACCAGCACCGGTCGTCAAGCATTTGAGATGGACAGACACAGAGACAAAGACAAACACAGATACATACATATATATACATTCAGGGTTCTTTCAGTTTCCGCCTACCAAATCCACTCACAAGTCTTTGGTCAACCCGAGGCTGTAGTAGAAGGTACTTGCCCAAAGTACCGTGCAGTAGGCCTGAACCCGCAACAATGTCGTTGGGAAACAAGCTTCTTACCACACAGCCACGCCTGCACCTATATATAAGTTAATTTTGAAGCAAAGTTGGAATAATTTGGTAGTGCCGATTATTAGAAAGCAGGATTAACTGGGCCACCTCTTTCTATATCAGCTGAGTCTGTAACATGAGTACTGAAGCGGGGGAGGGTTTTTTCCTATTGAAATACTATTGCTAGAATAGTTAGAATATAGCATTTTGAAGTACAGGAAAATATATAGGAAAGATGTACAAAAAATATACAACGAATCATTGATTAAAATATAAAATTTTATATAAACATTTTAAATATAATAATTGAAAAAAAATATTGCTAAAGATTTTAAGATGTTGACTTAAAGATTAGAAGATAAAATATTATATGAAATATAAAAAATAAGTTCTTTTCAAACGGAAAATATAAAGAAGAATGAGAAATACTGATATGCCCAAATTTTGCGAATTGAAAAATTGTTATGAAATCAAGAAGAATCGCAGAAGCTACAAAAAAAAAAAAAAACAGATGTGTGGAGACAAAAAGATACGCAGATAAAATTTGAGAAACTAATAAAAGAATGTTTAGGGATGAACTAGTAGATGCATAATAACGTATAATATTCTACTGGGGTGCGATCCTGTGAATAGGTCTCGAATGTAATCTCGCTATAATGTTCCTTCTCGAACCATACAGACTCACAGAGCCGGTTTTCCGGGATTTTCATGGCGTATATATGCACTACCTGGACGGACACCGGTCAGTCGCAGGATTACTCATTGTTGCCAGCTGAGTGGACTGGAGCAATGTGAAATGAAGTGCTTTACTGAAGAACACAACGCGTCTCCCGGTCCAGAAATCGAAACCACAATCGTACGATCATAAGTCCAACACCTTAGCCACTATGCTATGCGCCTCCTCTGCTATAATAATATTGGTGGTGACTAAAATCTTAGATTACGTGGGGAGATGTTGTAACTGAACGCCTCACTCTTGGTATTAAAATAAGTTCCTGGTTTTAGGGCACTCTTTAGTACGAGGTCTCTCTGTGAACTACAATTGTACATCTCTTGCTACCTTTGAATTAAAGTCTCCCTCTTACTATGATCCTTCAATTGAGTTTCTAGGTTACAACCTCCTCATAATACATAGAAATAGTGTTATTGTTTATTCTATAATGCGTGCTCAAGATTCTAAAACGTGAAAGGGTAATTACTAAGTCTTGATTTGAATTTTCTGTCATGCTAATATAGAGGTTATTGGTTTGTATTGCAGTGTGGGTTGGTTGTTCTTACCTCTACCATCACTTCATATTTAATAGCTGTTGTCTTTCAGAATGCATTGAGTTGATAAGAATTTTTGACTCTACAGTGCCAACCCACTGTACTGGGCGGTGTAAGGTTACGTGAAAATATTACACGTATTAAGATTAAGTTCACTTAACCCTTTCAGATTTAGGCCCCTGTCTCGAACTTTACTCTCAACATGGGCTCTTCTGTAAAAGAAAAAAACAAATAATAAATAGTTGCATATACAGCTCAAGAATAACGATTGCAGGATTGCAGAGAAAGTAAAAGACAGAATCATCTGTATCTTTCTTTTACGTGTGTTGTTTATTACCGCTTTACCAGAAATCCAGCAGAGATGACGTGTAAACTATTCCAGCTATAGCGGGAATACGGCGTAATTAGGTTAGTCTCTCTCTCTCTCTCTCTCTCTCTCTCTCTCTCTCTCTCTCTCTCTCTCTCTGTGTATGCGTGTGTGATATTTCTTTATTATTGCTCATTCAAAAATATACTAGTTTCTGGGCATAAGTGCAAGGCTGACCGTTTCAAGACAAAACATATTTTTGCTCCTATCAGATCTGTGAGACTGGTTCATGCCCCTGGTGGTCTAGAATTTTTCTAAAATTATGGCTATCCGAAAATTATCTCCCATACCTTTTCTTTCTTTCTTTCTTTCTTTTTCTTTTGTTTGCAATCCTGTTTATTTATTTTTTTTCATTTAGGGAGTAATTTCATTTGTGAGATTCTGTTTGCCTGCGGAATACATACACAGATGCGCGTGCACGCACAGAGTCAACGTATTCACTTTCGTGAAATTTCCTGTCGTCGACGAACTCATCAGGTTCATGTTTATTTAACGTATTATTATTCCGTTTCCGTCCATGAATATAACACTCAGATTATAGAACATAATCGCAAATATAACATCTACAATAGTCATAAGATTGATAAACCTCGACAAGAAATTGAAAACATAATTTATTCAAGATATAGCAATTATAGAATGTATTACATAATATCCCTGAGAAAACATATAGAGACATGTGCATACGCCTACACACGCTCACGTATTTTATTGATTTTGCAGCTTGTCTATTATATCGCAGCTATGCCAGCGATACCACTTTCAAAGGTTTCGTCAAGTATATCTGCGCCACTGTTTATCTTACAGTTTGTTACAATATGCATCAGTAATCAACGAACCGCTTCATTACAGTACATAAATATCATCTGTAGACAATTCCGAACATCGTGTGTTTGTTATATATATATATATATATATATATATATATATATATATATATATGTATGTATATATATATGTATATACCATATGAGTGGATATCATAGTGTTTCTTATATCATTATTGCCCACAAGGGGCTAAACATAGAGGGGACAAACAAGGACAGACAAACGGATTAAGTCGATTACATCGACCCCAGTGCGTAACTGATACTTAATCTATCGACCCCGAAAGGATGAAAGGAAAATTCGACCTCAGCGGAATTTGAACTCTGAACGTAACGGCAGACGAAATACCTATTTCTTTACTGCCCACAAGGGGCTACACACAGAGGGGACAAACAAGGACAGACAAACAGATTAAGTCGATTATATCGACACCAGTGCGTAACTGGTACTTATTTAATCGACCCCGAAAGGATGAGAGGCAAAGTCGACCTCGGCAGAATTTGAACTGAGGACATAACGGCAGACGAAATACCTATTTTTTTACTACCCACAAGGGCCTAAACTCAGAGACGACAAACAAGGACAGACAAATGGATTAAGTCGATTATATTGACCCCAGTGCGTAACCGGTACTTATTTAATCGACCCCGAAAGGATGAAAGGCAAAGTCGACCTCGGTGGAATTTGAACTCACAACGTAACGGCAGACGAAATACCACTAAGCATTTCGCCCGGCGTGCTGACGTTTCTGCCAGCTCGACGCCTTGAAATTTTAGAATGTATTACATAATATTCCCGAGAAAACTGGCAGATAAATATCTACATACGTACATATAGAAACATGTGCATACACCTACGCACGCTCACGTATTTCATTGATGTTATAGCTTGTCTATTATTTCGCAGCTATGCCAGCGATACCACTTTCAAAGGTTTAGTCAAGTATATCTGCGCCATTGTTTATCTTACAGTTTGTTACAATATGTATCAGTATTTAGTGAACCACTTCATTACAGTACATAAATATCATCTGTAGACAATTCCGAATATCGTGTGTATGTTGTATAATTACTAAGTCTCTCTAAAGGAGATTACGGCAGCGTTACTGGAAATTAATAGTTATCGCCATACTTATATGGCAGTCTTATAAATATAAGACTAAAGCTGTCGCTGATTAGCTCCAAGAGGCCACCGCCTCAAGCTAGCTATTTGACACACAACCTGCGTCCATTATAAACCTTCGAACAGGGGAGGTCAGCCGCTTCATCCTGCCAGTCAGACAGCTACATACATGTTTCAGGGTATTTGCCCTTTATCAATGCAGCGTAGTCAGACCCAGCAGGTGTCGCTACTGACTGTCTCTGTTCGAATAATCTATTTACCTAGTTTCAGTGGAATACATCCACTTGTTTTCAATAATAGAAATATTAAAATATGATTGGATATCGTATTGTTTCTTATACAATTATTGCCCACAATGGGTTAAACATAGAGGGGACAAAAAAGGACAGACAAAGAGATTACATCAATCCCAGTGCGTAACTAGTGCTTAATCTATCGACCCCGAAAGGATGAAAGCCAAAGTCGACCTCGGCGGAATTTGAACTCAGAACGTAACGGCAGATGAAATACCTATTTCTTTACTATGGGTACCAAGGCCAAACTATAGAAACTCTTTTTTTTTTCCTGCAAAAGATGACATTTTTTCTCAATCGTACGTTTGAACTTGAACAGTTAAGAAATTTGCGTAGAATGTTCGACCTCTTAGACCATGAACGTAAAACTCTTTTAGGATGGGATGAAATGTGAAACCATTGGTTTAGCATTTGTCATTGGTTTACCAAGTTGTTCATTTACAGGGTCACATTATGTTCTCTTACTCCAGTTGCCGTTGCAAAAAAGTAGAGGAAGATATTTCAGAATAAATCAGTGTCGAGGAAGTGAATGTTTCTGTCAAAAAAGGCAGGCTTCAGCAAACGTATTTTTCGAAGTGAATGTTTGTTGAAACAATTTTATCTTGTAAAGAACGTGCGTGCCTGGTTGTTTGTGTGTGTGTGTGTATGTGCATGTGTGGTCGTGCGTGTGTGTAGTGTGTATATGTACGTGCGTGTGTAGATGTTTCGTGATGTGTGTTGTCAAAACCCTAATTTGAAATCATCGCATGATGCGTCTGCTAGCTCCACTTACCCTATTATGTGGAGGCACGTGGCTTAGTGGTTAGGGTGTCAACATCATGATCGTAAGATTGTGGTTTCGATTCCTGGACCAGGCGACGCGTTGTGTTCTTGAGCAAAACACTTCATTTCACGTTGCTCCAGTTCATTCAACTGGCAAAAATGAGTAACGCTGCGATGGACTGGCGTCCTGTCCAGCTAGGGAACACATAGGCCATTGAAACCGGGAAACCGGGCCCATGAGCCTGGCTAGGCTTTAAAAGGGGCGTATTTATTATATGGCCTAGTGGTTAGAGCAGCGGACTCGCGGTCGAGGGATCGCGGTTTCGAATCTCAGACCGGGCGGTGTGTGCGTTTATGAGTGAAACACCTAAGCTCCACGCGGCTCCGGCAGAAGGTAATGGCGAGCTTCTGCTGACTCTTTTACCACAACTTTCTCTCACTCTTTCCTCCTGCATCTCGCAGCCCACCTGCGACGGACCGGCGTCTCGTCCAGGTGGGGAACCTATACGCCAAGGAAACCGGTAAATCGGCCCTAATGAGCCAGGCGTGGCACGAGAAGGAACAAACATTTCAACTTACCCTATTCATCCTTCAGTGCGATTTATATGTCATATTTCCTGGTTATTTTATTGTTTTTACAAGTGATATGTTGGCAATATTCCTATTTTTGTGAAGTATATCATAACTTGTTGATGTTGTTGCAATATGTGGTAAATTGAAGGCGGCGACCTGGCAGAAACGTTAACACGCCGGGGAAAATGCTTGGCGGCGATATTTCATCTATCTTTACGTTCTGATTTCAAATTCCACCGTTGTCGACTTTGCCTTTCATCCTTTCCAGATTGATAAATTAAGTGCCAGTTGTGTACTGGGGTCGATCTAATTGACTGGCTCCTTCTCCAAAAATTTCGGCCCTTGTCCTAGAGTAGAAAAGAATTTAATAAATTGAAGGCGGCGAGCTGGCAGAGACGTTAGCACGCCGGGCGAAATGCTTAGCGGTATTTCGTCTGCCATTACGTTCTGAGTTCAAATTCCGCCGATGTCGACTTTGCCTTTCATCCTTTCGGGGTCGATAAATTAAGTACCGGTTACGCACTGGGGTCGATGTAATCGACTTAGTCGGTTTGTCTGTCATTATTTGTCCTCTCTGTGTTTAGCCCCTTGTGGGTAGTAAAGAAATAGGTATTTCATCTGCCTTTACGTTCTTCTGAGTTCAAATTCCACCGACGTCGACTTTGCCTTTCATCCTTTGGGGGTCGATAAAATAGGTACCAGTTGCATACTGGGGGCGATGTGATCCACTGACCTCCCTCCCCCTAAATTTCGGGCCTTGCGCCTAGAGTAGAAAAGAATATGTAATAAATTGTAATCAAATTCCAATAATTCTATTATGCTCTTTGAACTAATACTTTTTCTCATTTTATATATTTTAAATGTAGATCTACCTGTTCATTTCTACTTTGGATATTTTTCGTCTTCAACTGTTACAGCATCTGATTTTATCTACTGTTTTCATAAACTTTTATAAAATTCTTAAAAGTTTCACGTAAAGTAAATCTGATAAGATTTAATCTTTTCAGATAAAGTATATATACTTTAGCAGATCAATACTAATTCTGTATTCCATACAAATATATTCATACACTATAACTAGAAGTTCTAGAAATAAAGATATATACGGATATATCAGACAGTTGATGAAAAAAGCTAAATGAGGTACTGTTAACATATTAGTACTTCCATATGTGCCGGATTCAAAGAATTAAATTACAGATATTTTTTTAGTGTGATTTCTACGTCGGAGATGTATAAAACTATTAAAGAATGTTTTCGCAATAAAGATGAGCAAAGATATTTGATATCAAAATTGTTATTTATCCCTCGAGTGTTTACTGATTTAGCAAAAGCTTTTATTCGTCATTTAGTCAAAACGGAAAAGATATGCACCCATGACCATTTTCAAGAATTCTGAGACGGTGAGGGAAGTAGGATGTTAGCCTGAGATCAGTTACGTTGTCCCAATACTTGCGACAGGAAGGACTCCCATAAAAGTGCCTAGGGCGTTAGATGGTGGTGTTAAACTGGACGTCTGATTAACATTAACACTCAATATTTGGTGTTAGTATTAAATTTAAGAATATCTAAATCTATTTTATTATCTATTTTATTTTTTGTTAATATCGGTGATACTTGAGATTAAAGAAATGAATCGTCAGCAAAAGATTAGATTGTTAGTGATATGAGAAAAAAGTTTCGAGGATATCATCAAATCTCAGGAGAAATATTAGCTGACCTACTATTGATTTTGTAGTCTTATTTTAGCTCTAGACCAACACCTATGGAACAGTTGTGCCCATCCTGTTTTTGTTTAAGATGTAATCTATTCATGACCCTATTATCCAGGAAACATTTTCACTTCTCTGTTTCTATTTATTTGAGCAATGCGTAAAGATGAGGTAGAACTGAGTGCTATTTCCTGGAGGTCGAGTAACCACAATCATTCATATTTTCTATGGTAATTTTAATTTTTAACTGTTATTTTTTCCATCAGCTGAGATTGGTATGCAGTGTTTCAAGCAAAATTATAACAGACATGTAAAAATCAAAAATATTATTACAATATTTTTTGTTTAAAAACAGTGAACTAATCTCTTTTTCTCTATATGATTCACTGAACATTGTCTGCTTCTTTACAAATAAACAGTGAATAGACAAAAGTATGAATGGAATATTTTCCACTATAAAATTTGAATATTTCAAGAATAACAGTTGTTGATTAATTTATTATTTGATCATATATTTCATTGTAAATTTATTTCGATTTCGTTTTACTGGTTTCAGTCATTGAACTGCAGTGGTACTGATTGGTTCTTTCTAGCTTTAAGTGATTAGATTGATATAGTGGTATTTATTATGGTGATCTCTTAAGTAGACAAAGGCAAGTCTATGCTGCTGAAAAGGGAGAGAAAACTGAAATAATCTCTCATTTAACGTAACAATGTTTTTCAGCCACCCTACGCTTCGTTGAGCTCCAGCATAGCTTCCATACACCTAATTTCACTTGGCTGACACGAAGTTATTGTCCAACATAGTTACCCAAAGTATCATGCAGTGAGATTGAACTAGGAAACACTTGGGCGGGTAGTAAACTTTCAGAATATACAGCCATCAGTATATGCGCCCATTTGTCTACAATCATCTATATGAAAAAAAATATGCGCAGGAGTGGCTGTGTGGTAAGTAGCTTGCTAACCAACCACATGGTTCCGGGTTCAGTCCCACTGCGTGGCACCTTGGGCAAGTGTCTTCTGCTATAGCCCCGGGCCGACCAATGCCTTGTGAGTGGATTTGGTAGATGGAAACTGAAAGAAGCCTGTCGTATATATGTGTATATGTGTATGTGTGTGTGTTTGTGTGTCTGTTTGTCCCCCTAGCATTGCTTGACAACCGATGCTGGTGTGTTTACGTCCCCGTAACTTAGCGGTTCGGCAAAAGAGACCGATAGAATAAGTACTGGGCTTACAAAGAATAAGTCCCAGGGTCGATTTGCTCGAATAAAGGCGGTGCTCCAGCATGGCCGCAGTCAAATGACTGAAACAAATAAAAGAGTAAAAGAGAAAGAGTATGCAAAGTTTAGCGTTCGTCAAAATGGCTTTTTCTAAATTCCAGTTTTGTGATGAATGATCTGAATGATACGATGGCTACTACTGTTCTATGGTTTGTTATTCAAATATTTTTATTGAATGATTATGTGCTGTTGTTTAACCTTAAGATAACCCTAGCATCATCCAATGTTTCGTTTCCTTTTCAAAAAGTATCAAATAAAGATTTAATGCCGGCAACTGAATCGACGTAGCAATTAGGTAAGAAAGATCCAATTTCTGTATTCAACGTTATATAACGTAATAATCATCAAGTGTTTCCAGACAAGACCAGAGGTCATCAATGTCTACCTTTATTTTATAAATACATCTTCAACTAGATATTATTAACTTGTTAAAATGTTCTCTTAACGTAAGTTAACCAATACTACTTCGCAATGAAATGAGGAGGTTTAAAATGTGTGTGTGTGCGCGTAAGTGAGTGTGAGGCTGAGTATTAAAACCTGTTCATGTTTTATGTATTTAATCTGTTAGGTATTTCAAATAAAGTAACTGAACTGGTTATTTAAGTATTATGTATCTTCCGTTCATACAGTCACTTCCAAAAGATGTACACTGTACAAAACGAATGGAAGGGTGCCACTATCCGGTAATTCGACCTGCTTGGAGTATGCTTCAAATCAACTCACTATCTTGATGTAAAAATTGGCATTTATGATACATTAAAGAATATATCCTACATTAAAAGGGCGTGATGGTTGTAACTGAAAAGCTTTTAATGAAAGGTTTGCACTGAGTTACTTCGAGCTAAACAAGTTTTCAGAGTAGGAGCCGAAAAGAGCTTCAACGCGGTTGATCATTATGTTAGAATAGAAGTCAAATTAAAGAATTGAATGTATTGTGTAACCAGTCTAATGAAACCTATGATAGAAAGTTTTCAACCGTCACTAAGCCGTCATATCTAGTTCATCATGTCTATCTAACGCAGAAGGGTATATTTTGAAGAAGTACACACTCCTTATAATAAGAATATATGAAGCACTCTTATAATAAGAATACATTAAACAATGTGTTCAGGAGTATATAAAAGACGGTATGGTCACGGATGGGGTGCATTTGATCAGAGTACCACTCAATCAGGATCCCTCTCAGGCTAATAAAAGAAGTATTCATAAGACAGTAAATAAAATCCTCGTTGTCGTTCATCCTTTAAAGTATATCCTTCTGCGTTGGGTAAGAACATGACGAACTAGATATGACGCATAGTGAAGGTTGAAAGTTTTCTATCATAGGTTTCATTGAACTGGTTACACAAATACATTCAATTCTTTAAGACCGGATGGCATCTTAGGTAAATTACTACTGCATATTTCTAATTTCTTCGCCAAGAGATGTACAGTGGTGTACATTTATATAGTGATTCTCTCATCAGTATTTTGGCGAGTGTTGTGAAGTCAATGCTTAGATGAGGGTTAATAATAGCAAAACGTATCCAGAGTTGTCTCCCATATTCACTGAAGAAGTGAAAAGGATATTACTTCAATATCTAATATAATTTGTTTCTTTTCTTCCTGCCACATCAATCGCAGGAATGGCTGTGTACTTACGAAGTTTGCTCGCTTTGCAGTCGCAAGGATTCCACTTCAGTTCCACAGTAACCTTTGGGTAATAAAATGTCTTTTACTATAGCCCTGGACCGATTAGTGCCTTGAGAGTGAATTTGGTAGACGGAAACTAGTATAGAGGTTTCGATCTTGCAGGCGCCTGTGAGTGCATGCGCATGTTTTGTGCGTTACTGAGTTTGTACCTGCAGTGCTACACAACCGATATTCGTCTCTTTACGTACCCATAACTTAGCGGTTCAGCAAGAAAGCCCGATAAATTAAGTAGCAGACATCCGAAAATTAGTAATGGAGTCGATTTGATCGACTAAACACCTGACGGAAGGATTACTTTATAACATTGTTCTGTTTCACAGGCTACATAGATAAATTAAGTGATATTTCACATATAATAATTACCATAATAGGAGAAAAGAAGCTTTATAAATATTTAAATTGAAGTCTTGTGACATAACGATACGAAGACTATTTCTCAGTATATCATTACATTTTCTCTTTGCAGCAGCTTTTGAATTAATAATTCTGTTGCAGTCAATAAATTGAATACAAGTAGCATTTAAAATCTAAATAGAAATTATTATATGGTGAATAATGCATAGTATTAGGCAACAACCACCATAACTTCAGCAAATATAGGAAGTCTTAACACATTTCGTTCTTGTGGCCTCATCAGCAAATCAAAAATTTCATAGTACCTCGAGAAGCTGGCAAGAACTACACAGTATATGTATAAGATTGGAAATTGGCAAACCCAGAAAAATAGACATGTCAACATAATAAAAATCAGAGATGCCTTCCGTATGAAAAAGAACAGTTATTTTAGTATTGTGACATTTAATGATGGGATCATTAATATCTAACTAGACATAAGTATGTATCGAGGAAAAAACCATTGTTTCCCCGTACCTACTGAATTAACTAAATTAATTATTTTGTTGTTTAATGAAGAAGAAAGGGTAATGCCCACACGGTCCCCGAAACTAGCGAGAGGAAGGGAGTAATATATCCTGAAACCAAAAACCTGAAAAGAATGCTTCCAACAGAATAGAGTCTTCGAAAGGCATCTAAGAACAAGGTGTTAGTGACCAAGGGGTAGACTCAGTTTACAGCCCATACCTACGTCATTGAGCTCGAAAGCAAAGAACTGAATCAAATACCACAAGGCACTAATGATTTCGCCAGTTCACCGTTCTAGGCTGATATTTTATTTACCAGCCTCGGAAGGATGAAAGACTAAATTGAACTCTATGCAGACTGCATACCGCAAGACATTTCGCCAAATGCCGTTACGACTCAGCTAGAGGGTTGTTCGGTGAATGAATAACTCAGAGGCACATTCTGCATGAAAAGAGAGCAGTTAAGTTAATGCTAACTTATTTTAAATAATCACTATTAAATAGATAATGGGTTTCAAATTTTGGCACAAGGATAACAAGTTCAAGGGATGAGTAAAATCGATTACATCGACCCGAGTACTCAACTGGTACTCATTATATCGACCCCGAAAGTATGAAAGACAAGGTCGATCTCAGCAAAATTTGAACTCAGAAGGCAACGCTAGACAAAACGCTAAGCATTTTGTCGGGCATACTGACGATTATGCCAGTTCGCTGCCTTCATTAAATGGCTAATTAGAAGCTATTATATATCGAGGGAAAATCATCTGATATGGCGAATTAGCAGAGCAGCAGTGCTATTAATTTAAAACCATCCATTGACTGAAAAGCCAACAATTCTTATTCTGTCTGTGAAATTTTCCTTCACCTAAATGCCAATGAGTATTGACATTTATGTGAACATGTTGCAGATGTAAATAGCAATAACGGATTAAATAGACATACTTTTTTAAATGTTAGTATCTGGCCGTATGTACGTGTCTTCATAAAAGCATTGATCAAATTAACAGCACTAATTATACTAGCTCAAACTCCAGAATTCTAGAAAACAATTTCAGAATGGAAAGGGGAAAGTTGGCAGAATCGTTAGCATGCCGATTGAAATGCTCCTGAGCATTTTGCTCGGTGTTCATTACCACTCAAATGAACGATTGCAGATTTTGTCGCATCTGTTTGGTATTTTTCTGTCGACTAGTATGAAAAAAAATTATGTATAATCTGCTCAACAGCTTTCCTGAAATACAACGGTCGTTTCCTGGAATGGATTCGGCAAACTTACAGGAAAGCATTAGATAAATATATTCAGTCGCGCGCACACACACACACATACACACATACACACACACTCTCTCTCTCTCTCTCTCTCTTTCTTTCTCTCTCTCTTTCTTTCTTTCTCTCTCTCTTTCTTTCTTTCTCTCTCTCTCTCTCTCTCTCTCTCTCTCTTTGCACAGATCCATACATATCCTTAAGTTTATCACTTCTAACGCATGTCAAGGAAAGTGTCAAAAGTATCACATGTATGTATGTATGTATGTATGTATGTATGTATGTATGTATGTATGTATGTATGTATGCATGCATGTATGTATGTATGTATGTATGTATGTATGTATGTATGTATGTATTATGTATGTATATATGTATGTGTGTGTGTGTGTGTATGTATATATGTATGTATGTTGCCATTGCTACTGATGCTGATTTGTATATCAATATTAAAATTTCGTATGGCGGCGAGTTGGCAGAAACGTTAGCACGCCGGGCGAAATGCTTACCGGAATTTCGTCTGCCGTTATGTTCTGAGTTCAAATTCCGCCGAGGTCAACTTTGCCTTTCATTCTTTCAGGGTCGATTAAATAAGTACCAGTTACACACTGGGGTCGATGTAATTGACTTAATCCGTTTCTCTATCCTTGTTTGTCCCCTCTATGTTTAGCCACTGGTGGGCAATAAAGAAATAAGGAACGTTAGTACGCCGAGCAAAATGCTTAGCGTCAATTCGTTCATCTTTACGATCTGAATTCAAATTCCACCGATGACGACATTGTCTTTCATCCTTTCGGAATCGATAAATTACGTACCTGTTGAGCACTGGAATCGATGTAATCGACTTATCCTTCCCTCGAAATTACTGGCATTGTGCCAAAATTTGATAACTTTAATTCCAGAATTTAATACATAATCAGTATACGCATAGACAGGAAATTAATGCTTATGCAAAATTCTCAGCAATAACGACGGTTGTGTTGCTATCAGAATGCCTTTTGTGCAGAAATATACGATATAGAGTGATATTTTATCTGTTTTAATCAGTAGTCCGGCACAATGTTCTCTTGGCACATTTCCTACTTGATATTTTTTTTAATCTGTTACTAGATTTAGACAATGAACTGGATGATTCTGGAGCACCGCTTTAAAAATGTTGAATTCGAATACATCGACTCGACTCTTTTGTATGGTATTTATTTCATTGACATGAAGGAAGTTTAGTATATTCATTCAATGCACCGAGTTTATATGTGTTTGATAATTACAATAATGCGGGAAAGCTCATTACGACTAGCATTGTAAAACCACATCCAATAGTCTGCTGCGTGAAGTGATACAATGATATAACACTGTGTAACAATTTTTTTTGCGTGGATGCGGTGCTTCAGTCAGTAAGATTTATTTCTAATTTGCTTCTATCTAGAAATAACAGAAAATGACTAATATTTCAAACTTTATTTTGGTGACCTGGATATCAATGTTTTGAAACTGATCTATTTTCCATTACATTTCAGACAGATTCAGCGCCGAGTTACTGAAGCAGAAATATCGTTATAACTAATATTCTGCTCATTGCTACAAATTTGCCTTTTAGTTGCTTGATCTTAACCACTTTAGCATGTCCCTTAGTGACCGACAATATGTGCATCTCTGGTCATGAGCAGGAGTAGTGGGCGTGCATCATAGCCATGTGTTGAGAGAAACTTGTAGGGTTTCAATGAATGAAACAAAACCAAAGTTTGAAGGACATATTAGTCAGTTTTTATACTTTCTAGAAGTAAGGAAATAAGAAATAGCAGTTGCTATTCAAAGACAAAAACCGTGTTACACAGTGTTATTAATAGCAAAAGGTCCTACCTAGAGCTCCTCCGTTCCACAAACCTACTGGATTCGTGTATTAGATGAGCTTTCAAAGGGCTTTCGATATAATAACGATATTACTTCAGTCTACCCAACATAGTGAATTCTATATCACATAATGATTCAACTATGTAAAAAATGTTTTTGATATATTTTATAAATCTTCAGTAACTACGTATAATATATAGAACAGTAGATCTTGAAGCACGTAAAGCTATAGATAATAGTGTGTAAGTACTGGGTTGTAAACGCCTTTTAGATGGGAAAATTTTGAAGCTTCCTGTGGGACTCGACACACATCTCCTGGACAGATAAAAGACGTTTTACCATAGGACCAAAGCAATCCTACGAATTTTTCCATCCATTTTAAAAGTATTATTCTTACCACTTCACCTTTTTTTTTATCCAAAAGCGTTTTTCAAACAAATATTTATATGCTATTATTTATAATTTAATGTGCTTCGAGATCCACTGTTCCGAAAACGAATTATTTAAGGCTTTCCCGAAAGCTTATAAATTTTTATGACGACTACAACATACAATTCTCGCTGGTAAGAATAAAGTTTCTAAAGTGGATAAATAAATTCAGAGAATAGCTTCTGTCCAATGGTATAACGCATGTCGTTTCTGTAGAAGATGCTGGTTTGAATCCTGCGAACAACTTCGGCTGTTTTATCCAAGAGGGATTTTTCAATACAATATTTAAATACTATTATTCATAGCTTTATGCGATAGTATTTATGCGTTGTGAGATCTACTGTTCTGGAAAAGAATTATATATATATATATATATATGAAACTATATGTGTCTGTTTCTATGTGTGTAAAGCAAAATAAATACTAGGTTGTACCAAGCACCTGCACACTTATAGTCAACTAAATTTGCTCACAACAATTATTTCTTTATACATGTTATAGAAATCTAATTCTATCTTCTGTTACTGTTAAAAAAAAGACTCTGTTGAGATCGAAAGAAATTAAGTCAAATATTGATTCTTCCATCCCGTTAATGTAATTATAATACATGCTCGCCTAATGCAACCACAAAATTGTTCTGGAGATTTTCTTAATAAGCTGCAATACTAAAACGTATTCGTTAAGCATTAAACATTTATAATGTATCGTTTTCTTGGAGTTCATTTTCTTCTTTTGACTTGTGTATTTTGATACATATGTATGTATGCATGCATACATATATCATACATATAAAGTTACATTATATGAATATATATATATATATATATATATATATGTGTGTTTGTGTGTGTGTGTGCATATGTATATGTATATATATACACATATATATATACATATATATATATATATATATTATATATATATATGTATATATACATGCATCATACATATATATATATATATAATTATATTAATCTATCTATCTATATATATACCATTCTTAAATACAACAATATATATATATATATATATATATATATATATATATATATATATATATATATATATATATATATATATATATGTATGTATATATATATATGTTTTAGTCTGTTATCGATTTAGTCAGAAATTAAGTGAGTACTCACAAAAGCATTTATATTCTGATTTCCCTATTTCTTCTCGATGTTTTAATATTCATTTGGATTTCTATACTCCCCATTCTTATTTTTGAATTAACGTCACAAAACAACTATATAAAACCGGCTGTTCTCTTTCACTTACTTGAATCAATCCGTCGTTGAATTCATAACCAGAATCCGACTTCTTTCTTTTTTTTTCTTTTCTTTGTTCCTAATGAAATTTGATATATCCTGTTCGAAGTCCATCAAATATTGCACTTATTATTTATTACAATAGCACTTGCTTCAAACTTTAGATTCTATGCAACTCCATTTGAAATATTCTTTTTAAATATAATTAAAAAAATTACCTTGTGAATAGGTTTTGTTTTGTTTCTTTAAGTATCACTACTTCCAAATCTTTCAAGTATTATTTTAAGATTATTTATCTAATCGTTTCAATTTCTCTTTTTAGCTATATTCAAAAGATAATCTGTATTGAAACGTTTCTCGATATTTCTTTCAATTATTTATGTTTTCAAATGCTACTAAGAATATCGCGCTTTCTTTATGTTAATCTTGTGCTATGTTACTCTTTTGATGTGTTGCTTTTTCATTATGCTATTATGTTACTTTGCAACAGCAAAGTAATGACAGTGTTATGCATCAATATATGTATATTTACAGTAGAATCATAACTATAACAAGCTTTCATTTAAGGTGATATTTGAAGAGGAAATCATATTGGCAAAAGCTCTCTCCGAGAACATTAAAGTTAGAGAGAGAATGTGTGTGTGAGAGAGAGGGGGAGAGAGAATGAGTGTGTGTGTGTGTGTGTGTGTGTGTGTGTGTGTGTGTGTGTGTGTGTGTGTGTGTTCGAGAGAGAGAGAGAGAGAGAGCATGATTGTCAGTCCTACCTCACTGCTGATACATCTAGGCTCACAAGAAGCAGTTAGAAGAAATCAATAGCAATTTGCCGCATGTAGGAATGTGCAGGGTTTCTACCGAATAAGGAAACTATGAAATAGAATCTTTCTTCAGCATTACATTTGGTCGTTATACCATGACCATGCAACAAGAGTCTGCTGCAGAAAAACAAGCCAGGATTCCATTTTTGTACATAAGAAAATCCACCAGCCGAGAGGTAGGAGTCATTAACTGTAACTTACCTGTTAAATTGTGGTCGGTTAATTGAGATTGCCTTGAGGTCATGAGTGACCAAGTTTAAGGATAAAAGACATGGTCCTGAAACTTAAGGATAACAACATCTGGAGGGTAAGTAAGATGTCCAGATACTATGATGCTCGTCAGTAACCGTTCAACGAAAATACGGGGAGAGGACAGCTACTTCTTTGGAACATACACATATGATTCAAAACTGTCACGTATACATTTTTATGCATACTGATTTGCGATTGTGTAGTAAGCGGCTCAACCACTTGCATTGATGATATATTCCCTCAACATGCTAGAATCATGTATACCAAGATGAAGACAGAAAGATCATTATACATAATCATTATACAAACGAAAATTGCGTATAGGTTCAATCATGCATTCATCTTTAATACTGAATAAAAATGATGGCAGTAGAGAAACAAGTCGGTTATGCATTCTCGTAACCACAGAAAGAACGAGATAAATCCATGAACCAGTACAAGATGCCATGACTTAAGTTAGAATTTATTGAAGGTTATATTGCTTCATTAACTTCATCAGCTACTCTGTTTGAAAATGGGAAAATGAACAGTTTTTCCAGGATAATTTACTGAATGAAAAACAAAATGTGAAGACTTACACCGCAGAGTATCAGAAAAGAGGCCTTCCGAATACGTATATTTTCACGTGGCTAAAAACAAAAATTTGCTTCAATCAGATAGATACAACTCTATCAGCAGAGCTCCCGAAACCAATCAGTGAGTCCACGTTTTTTTCTACAACATAATAACAAAGGTTTATGACAAATATAGAGCCTGAAACATAAACTCTTCTTACACGAAAAAAGAATAAATGCGAGAAAATGTAAAACAAGTAATGACAAAGCATTAAGCTTTGTCAGAAGAAAGGAAAAGAGTCAAGGATGGATGATCCATATCCATGCTAAAAATAACAAGAAACAGTATGACAGTTAGATCGATAGGTTGTACTGCAAGCTTAACACACACGCGCGCGCACTTATTTAATATACCTTTATTCATCTCACTTATCCGAGATCATAATACGTTTAATTATTTGCCTTACCGCAAATATGTTCTAATTGTGTAAATACCCTAGCTCGTTTTGCATATATAGACGTCTTATAATTTAGATATAGACAAGATAGAACACCTGCTGTGCTAATGATACATACTGAGGCAGAAAAACGTGTCTTTAATGGCGCACCATATTCAATTATCGAGATTGTCCCTCCTTTTCATTCAAAATCGATCGAAATTACTGCAAGCTGTTTCTTTATTTTCCCTCGAAATGAAAATAATTTCACTAAACCCAGAAATTATCTAGAGTAGAATTTAGCAGACACTTGATGTCGTCTTTCTTGTCTGTATTCATACCACTGGCTCTACTGCGTTATTTCCCTTGGCTAATGTGCGTGTGTATGTGTGTGTATATGTGTATATGTAAGTGTACGTGTGTGTATGTGCACGGCTATGTGTCTAAGAAGTACATCCTATAGCCACCTGGTCTCCAATTCGATTCCACCATGTTGTGCATGGGTCAAATGCTTTATATCATATTTCAGGTCGACACATAGCTTACGAATAGAATTAGTAAAATCTTTCGAAGTTACTAGATCTAGCGTTTAGCTCTCCGTATAGCCGTTGCTTATGCAAGCTGATCATCAATCAGGTAACTAAGAGAGAAGAATTATGTTCTAACTTAATTTTAGCTAATTTCATTACACTAGGTACAATCGTTAATCTATTGCATTTGGTACGTGATTACTTTCTGAGTTCAAATTTCACTTAGACTTTGCCTTTCATCCTCTCGGGGTCGAAGAAATCGACTATCATCTCCCTCCAAATTTTAGACCTTGTGCCTATAGCAGAAAGGATTGCTGTTCTTTTCCCATATTTTTATTGGTCAATGGGAAGATATCGTTGGTTGCATTGGTCGTGTCATAGCTTGAAATTTATTTTATCGTCATGGTAATGATGAAAGAAAAAGTTGATACCCGTAAGATTTGAACTCAGGACATAAACTCAGCTCAATCAAACTTATTTCTAATATCAGTTTCTAATTTTGGTGCAAGGCCAGCAATTTGGGGGCTGTGTATCGATTCCGGTACTCAAATAGCACTTGTTTTATCGATACCGAAAGAATGAAAGGCAAAGTCGATCTCCACGGAATTTTAAGTCAGAACGTAAAGACAGAAGAAATTAGGCTAAACATTTTGCCCGATGTGCTAACGATTCTATCAGCTCTCTTCCCTGTACTGATTTCTAATATCGATTTCAAATTTTGGCACAAGGCCAGTAATTTCAGGGAGTGGTAAGTCGATTGCATTGATCCCAATACTTAACTGATACATATTTTATCGACACTGAATGAATGAAAGACAAAATCGATCCAGGCGTCGCCCGGTGTGCTAATGATTCTGCCACCTCACCGCCTTAATGCGTTCTAATATTGGTACATGAAAAGGTAAAGTCGATTAAATTAAATAAACGCCATTACTTGGCTCGTATTTTAGTTTAGCGATATTAAAAGCATGGAAAGAAACTTGATCTCTGGAGTATTTGAACCAAAAATTTACGTCCATTATAATCCACTGGGATAGATTTCTTGTTTCTGCTGTGCGAAGAACAGAATAGACATGTTGACATGATGCTGTGAATCTGGTTATTTTTAGATACCAACTTCATTTGAAAATCATTCGATATAGAAACCAAACAATTCAACGAAGCTGAATATCTATTCCTACTCAATAAACTGTTTAATTTGTTCTAATTAGATAAGAACAAATTAACCTTCAGTTGGTTGCATGTTGTCAGCTATTCGGCGAAACATTCGATAAGGCTACACGTCAAAAATGATTGATTCATTGATAGTATCGTGTTGGAGACGATGTCTGTAACTGCACAGAAAATGAAGAAGTTTCTTGAAGGCTATCGAGTATTTCATTCAACAAAATATTGACACAAAGTATTCTTTTACTTGTTTCAGTCATTCAGCGGTGACCATGCTGGAGCACATCCTTGAAGGATCTCAGTACATCAAATCAAAACCACTACTTACGTTGTTAAAGTCCGACAGTTATTCTTGTGCTCTTTTGCCGAACTGCTTTTCTTGCGCTCTTTTGCCACCACCACTTTTCAGGGGTTGGGCGGACAAACACAAAGACACGCAAAGATATGTATGTATGTATGTATGTATGTACGTATGTATGTACGCATGTATGTATGCACACTCACACACATACAACTATACATATATATATATATATGTATATATATATATGTATATATATATATATATATATATATATATATATATATATATATATATATATATATATATATATATATATATATATATATATATATATATATATATATATATATATATATATATATATATATATATATATATATATATATATATATATATATATATATATATATATATATATATATATATATATATATATATATATATATATATATGTTTTCCTCGTAACTGTTCGACGAGCAGGAACGTGAAACTGAGTAACATTGGTGTGATAATTTTGAAGTTTTAATAAAAAGTGTGTGTGTGTGTGTTTACAAACATTCACAAGACGAATTTTCCCATTGGTCGCACGGGGACTAAAGAAAAGACACTTTCTCAAGTTAGTACGCAGTGCAACTGAACTTGAAAGACAGTAGTGGCTGGGACGTTAACATATTAATCACTCAATCATTCCTGTGACTAGAGGAATTATTCTATAAAAAAGTGAGTTGAAAATTGTTAACCAACTGTGCGGAAAGATGTATTTATATGCAGATGAAAGCGTGCATCATAATAATAATAATTCTTTCTACTTTAGGCACAAGGCCTGGAACTTTAGGATAGCAAGTTAGTCGATTTCATAGAACTAGTACCCCATCGAACCATAAGGGTTGAAAGACAAAATTTCAACTCAGAAGGATGAAATGACGCTAGGAATCTAATGACACTAATGTTTTCAAATTTTGGCACACGGCCAGCAATTTCATGGAAGGCATAGTCGATTACATCAACCCAAGTATTCATTTGGTGGTTATGTGGTTATTTTTCTGAGCCCGAAATTATGAAAGGCAAAGTCAAATTTGGTGGACGTTGTCACCGCAATAATAATAATAATGATAATATAATAATAATAATAATAATAATAATAATAATAATAATAATAATAATAATAATAATAATAGTAATAATAATACGTGAAACCAACAAATTAAAAGACCAGGAAGCATTATGAAGGTGGCTTTACAAGGCTGATCTAAAGAAAGAATACTGAAATCCTAATCATCGCTGCCCAGGATCAGGCATTGAATACCAACTTAGTGAAAAAGAATATATACCACACAAATGCAACGGACCTCTGCAGAATGTGTGGGAAGAGGTTCGAAAGCGTGACTCACATTGTTAGTGCTTGTGAAAATCTCGCGAAGAAAGAGTACAAGCGTAGACACGACAAGGTAGACCAAAACCTCCACTGGCTACTATGCCGCATGGATATGAGGCTACAGGTGCTTGGTACCTGTACATACACCGGTACATACACCGGAAAAGGTAATGGACGAAAAGCGGAAGGTAAAAATCCTCTGGGACTTTTACTTGCAGACAGACAAGTTACTAGAGCACCGAAGGCCGGATTTATAGACGCTAGGAGGGACAAATAAGAGTGTTTGATAATTGTTGAGGCAATGCCAGGAGACCGACATCATGAAAGAAAGAGAAAATCATCGACACCTTCACCCTAGGATGACAGGCAGAGTCGACTTCAGCGGAATTTGAACTCAAAACGCAAAGACGGATAAAATGCCGTTGTGTTGCCCGGCGTGCTAACGATTCTGCCAGCTCGCCGCCTTAATAATACAAATACTAATTATTGTAATAACAACAACAACAACAACAATAATAATAATAATAATAATAATAATAATAATAAAAGAAGAAGAAGAAGAAGAAGAAGAAGAAGAAAAAGAACAAGAACAACAACAACAACAGCAACAACAACAATAACAATATTCGATTCTACTGTAGGTACAAGGCGTGAAATTTGGTGGGGGAAGTGATCCGTAAAAAAAAAGCTGGAAAGAAATTCAAACTGGAGAAATAAAATTGAGAAAGTGATTGAAATAATGAGAAGGGAAATATCCATATTTAATTGACTAATCTGTAAAAATGATGTAAGATGAAGAGAAAAATATGGATTCTCACTGAAAGAACAGAAGAACTGAAACAAAAAGTCCAAATAAACGTTCAAAGGATACGAAGTTTTGAGAAAAGGAACAACTTTTAAAAGTAAAATAAGCTGTTCACATCCAATGCGAAAACATTCTGCACAGAAATAGGGAAAGAAAAAATAACAGCTGAAGACCCTAACCCACCCGTCTCGCATGGAAGAATTTAAAAACTTATGGAAATACAGTCATGTTAGATGTTAACACATTTATAAAATAACTTGTAAATACCAAAGAATAAAACGAAGGCACTGGCATTCAGCATGCAAGCATGAAAGAAAAGCTGAGGAAATAAGAGTTCGAGCAGTTCTGATATCTGAGCTAAATTCACGTTATAAGGTGTTAACCTTAAATTTCTTAGCAATTCCAGTTGCTAATTTTTATATGGCCTGTAGTAAACCAGAAGCACACACATTAGTGGCTACAGAGCTCAGAAGTGAAGGCAAAGGGCAAACTTTTATCTTAGCTGCTGACGGTCAAAGCTTATGGATCCGGAACTACCAAGCCAATGTGATGAAAAATGGATTAGATCCAAAGTGCCGATTCTACAATGATGAGATTAAACCAGTGGACCACCTGATCTTTAGAGGTAATGTTTTAACGCCAGTGGAGCATAAATCAAGACATGACAGAGTTGGCCAATATCTACACTGTTGACAAGTGATATAAGCCCCACACTGAGGCTGTAACTGAAAGAGAGAAACGTAACGATTCTTTGGATCTTTCCAGTACATACTGACAGAACCATCAAAGCTAAAAAACTGGATATTTTTCTAAAAGATTGTTTTATCAGGTACGTCACACGCAGAAGAGCATTGAGAAGAGCATTGTCGCTGTCAGTACGATTACAACCCATGTAACTTTTTCCTTTTTCATTCTTTCTCCTTTTTCACTTTTTCTCTTTTTCACTTTTTCTTTTCTTCATTTGTTTCACATAACTTCATTTTGAAAATGAACAGTCTGGTGTGGTTATTTCAATGTCTTCTCAATATATATACAGTTAGTTTCTGTGCCCTGGGTGTCGGAAAATACACTAATCAAAAACATAAACAAAACTGAAAGAAGAAAAACTCATAACACTAATAATATATGGAATGGATTTCAGACAGACTTGCGGCAAATATCTTCAAAGTAATTATTAACTTTTAGACTGTTTCTCACTTAGTCTTGAAAATGTTTGTGCTGTTTTATATTTTATATTTTTTTCCTACAATGATTATATCTGATTAGACTTCACAGGATTTGGCACCGAAAATATTAGGTCCCATATTAACTGCACCAGATGCACTCAAAAGACAAAACAGCAGCAATGATAATTATTATAACTGTTTCAAATGTTGGCACAAAGATCGCGATTTAAATGGGGAGCGAGTTAGTATATTACATTACCCTAATATTTGAGTGGCGCTTTATTTTAGCGAGCCCGAAAGGATAAAAATTAAAATCGACCACGACGGCATTTGAACTCACAACGTAGAAAGCCGGAAGAATTCCGTAATTTAGTTAGTCCGACACGCAAACCATTCTACCATTATTGTTAATTACCTCGGACTAATTAACAATAATAATAATTCCTCCTACTATAGGCACAAACATTGAAATTTGGATGAGGGACCAGTCGATTTCAACTGGTGCTTTATTCATCGACATTGAAAAGATTAAAGCAAAATCTGGCTCCAATTATATTTGAGCTAAGAACATAAAGGGTGAGAAGAAATAACGCAAGGTATCTTCACCGATGCTCTAACGATTCTACCAACCCTAAAAATAAATAATTGTTTTCAACACACACACACATGCAGACACACACGCACGCACGCACGCACACATACATACATGCATACATACATTCATATATACATACATACATACATACATACATTCATACATACGTACACATACATACATACACATACATACATACACATACATACATACACATACATACATACATACATACATACTTACATATATATATATATATATATATATATATATACTTACATATATGCGTATATATACCTCAATTATAAGAATACGGATGCACAAATACACACAAACAGTACGTTTCAAGATTTCAATATGAAATAACGGAAATATATTGCCTGGGAAAAAATCATATAGTGACTGTGACATTGCATCAGATATCTTGAAATAGATAGAGATAGAGAGCGGAAAACAATAAGTGTCAGCATGTGGTTGTAACAAGTTGTAAGGTGAGTGTTTTCTATTACTATATTACACTTATGGTATATCACATTTATGACACATTTGTGATATATATATGTGAGATTTTATGACATATACAAGGCGCGATGAGTAAATTGACGCCATTTTATATTATATATTTCGCGCATGCGCATGGTATGCTTTTGATTTTGTTGACTACGTAATATAGTAGAATCGGTTTGACACCTCTTGTGAGAAAAAAACAGCACCATGACGCAATTCACTCTGCCAGAAATTTGGAAACGACATACTTTACTGCTTGGCATCCGCGCCGGAAGCTCCAGCACGAACAGATGGTGAACACACAGTACAACTGTTGGCTTTCCGTGTCCCCAAAACATGTGGCG
>NC_043003.1:86563059-86578059 GCF_006345805.1 Octopus sinensis
TAAAGTTAAAATGTAGGATTATTAAGAATATTATAACAAAAGGATAAAAAGTTTTTTTTAAATACTTTTGAGTGTATACTAAACGTTTACAACAAAACAAGGAGGAAAAGAAATTATCTAGAAATAGTTTCATATTTATACATATTATATACTTAAATACTAACTTATCAGATGGCTCTGTGAAGATTGATCAATTGGTATTTACTGGTATTTAATAAAGGAGTACTGAAGTAAAAGATCATGCTGACTATATATTAATTAAATTACAGATTTCCTTTACCAAATATCATTATAGCTTCAAAAAAATCTTGATAGTTTTTATGACTATACCCACTGCGATTTCTCAGCCCCTTTCCTAGCAGACACTACTTGTTCTTTTGGCCTTAGATATACAAAGATTTGATAAACTAGTCTATAAATTAAAACTGACCCCATAAAACAGTGACAACCAAATTGATTTCTTCGACTAAAGGCGGTGCTCCATCATGGCCGCAGTCACATGACTGAAACAAGTAAAGCAATAAAAGACTATGCTATTTCAATCTCGAGCAACGCCGAGTATCTCTGCTAGTATAAACTGGAAGCCGGGAGAATTTGAACCCAGAACTTAAGTAAAGGTCACAATATATTAGCCTTCGTACTGGTTCTGTCAACTCACAGCACTTATTTACACAAAACAAAAAAAGTTACCTTGAAATACATTATCGATCTGTTTTCATATAGTCTAGTTTCCGTTTATTCGTCTAATGTATAAAAACTATTCTAAAAGTAATTCCAAATAAAACAGTTTTTTCGCGTTTGATTGATAATATGAAAATGAAACGCAATTTCGTAGAAAGAATAAATCAATGAAGCACTGTAAATGATTCCCTTTTTTCTCATTAATATTACCTTTCAACTACTTGCTTAGAGCAACCTCTGATAATCAAAATCAATACATCAACAGCTTTTGTAGCCAATGTTAAAATGTGGCTATGGATATCGTTTTGGAACATGCTAGCGATGCAATTTTTGCTTCGGTTCGTTATGTTAATTTTGAGTTGCTTCATTCATAGTATTTTGGTAGCACAAACATTAAATGCTATTAAGATGGGGATTGATGAAATCAATGATGATAATAATAATAATAATAAGAATAAGAAGAAGAAGAAGAAGAAGAAGAAGAAGAAGAAGGATGATGTTGATGATGATGATGATGATGATAATGATCCATTCATACACACACATATATATTCATATGATATATAAATACATGCATGAATTCATCCACATGTATTGAAAGAAGAGCCACAGTTAATTAGTTTTAATTATCGCCATCTTTAATGTGTGTGTATTTTAATCTATAAATATGTCGCTGACTTACAGCATTAATTATTCATGTAGGTTGCGCGCATACGTTATCAATTCCATAGTAACCACCCATATATGAAATAGGGTTGAATTTTTATAACACGTTCGTTTTTTTGTTTTTTTTTTCATTATTTTCTTTTACTGAAGCTATGACTAAACAAATGAGCATAGTTTCCTTTCATGCATAGTGGTAACATCTAATATCTTCAGCATCTTTGTATATGTTGGGAAAATGTACTGAAGTCCTCGAAAAACTAACTCGAAAGAAAAATAACTTGCTTCCGAATCCACTTACAAATGTATTCAACATATTGGAGTTTAATGAAAACCCCGATAAAATCTTTTTCGGTTTAGCTTCTCTTTTTATGAGAAAATTGTTTCCCACCTCTTTCAGATGGTGATTTTAAGCGTGCAATAGTTTATAGTGAGACGAAAATTACAGCTTTGCCTACGAAATATCATTTTAAGTTGAAAATAGCTGAATTGTCACATTGACATAAGTGGTTATAGATAATCTTCACTTCCATGCATTCAGCTAAAGGTAAAAGTTTCGTATATTAACGTGTGTTTCTAAGCGAAATATTCTTAGATCTAAGACACAATAAATTCATAATTTATGCGGCATATAATCGTAAAATATGTAGCATCGTATGTAATAGTGGATATGATACACGAATGTTCTTCATACAAATTGCCCCCCCCCGCCGCTCTCTCTCTCTCTCACTTTCTCTCAGTCAATCCTTCATTAACTCCTTCTTTCTCTATATACACGAACACATACACACACACACACCTGGAATCCTCTTATAGCCATTGTTTACCCCGCGGAATTGGCCCCTCGTAAAGACATTGGACATTTGACAGCAATTAGCTGTTTTCTATACCAGGAATCTCTGGAACTCATCTGTTGGCTCTGTGTGCGTGCGTGTGTGTGTGTGTGTGTGTGTGTGTGTGTGTGTGTGTGTGTGTGTGTGTGTGTGTGTGTATGTGTGTTCGTGTGTGCGTGTTATAATAAAACTACCTAGGGTTTCTTGGCCGAAATAATAATTTATGTTGCTATTTCTTTTAAAGATATTTGCTTTTTTCAAACTTGGTTAATTGTATTTAACATGATATTCTTTTATTCCCTTACTATTTTATTTGTTTCAGTGATTTGACTGCGGCCATGCTGGAACACCACTTTAAGGGGTGTTAGTTGAACAATTCGACTCCAGGACTTATTCTTTGTAAGTCTAATACTTATTCTATCGAGCTCTTTTGCCGAACCATTAAGTTACGGGGACATAAACACACTAACATCGGTTGTCAAGCGATGGTGTGGGAGAACAAACACAGACACAAACACAAAAATATATACATATATATATATATATATATTATATATATTATTATTATTATTATTATTATTATTATTATTATTATCATTATTATTTTTATTTTTATTATTATCATTATTATTATTATTATTGCAAATTTGGGAGTTTACCAATAGGACCAAAACTTCAATTTCAGGACAACCTTATTTTCTGGAGTACACCTAGAAATTTATATCCAAAATACTAATCTAATAATGTAATCATTTTAAGGCCTACTATAACGTACAATAGAATTAATGAAAAGTTATATAAACGCATTAAAAAAATATATATACATATATATATACTTTACCTGTTATTAGTCTGTGGGTAAGGAAGATAATATTATCTTCCTTCCCCACAGACTAACAGGTAAAGTATATATATATTTTTTAAATGTGTTTATATAATTTTAAATTAATTCTAATGTACTACATTATATTGTACAATATAGTAGGCTTTAAAATGATTATATTATTAGATTAGTATTTTGGATATAACTTTCTATGTGTACTCAAGAAAATAAGGTTGTCCTGATTATAGTTTTGGTCCTATTGGTAAAATCCCAAATTTGTAATAATATTATAATTGATACAGTTTGCTTTGCATTAATAAAGTGTAAAATTGTAAATATCCTGATAACCTGGAATAATTATTATTCGCTAAGTTTTTTTTTAAATATGTATATATATATAATATAAGATTATATCAAGAAGCCACCGTGCAAAACAAGTTAAGGGAAAAAATAAAGTATATAATTTTTTTCCTTATATATAAAATACATTATTATATCAAGGACTATGTTCATCAGTACGAACATAATCAGGAAAATATAAAAATAAACATCTATATATACCATGCGAACACAACACCTCCAGCAGAGCATATACAAATGTTCACACTTATATCTTCATGAAAGAGGCTTCTCTATCTCTCCATCTCGGCCACGTGTGTATTACCGAAATAATTTAGCACTGAATATATTCCGGTTTAATATTTATAAATGAAATATAAGGATAAAATCTCTATTCACGTGTCTTCGTCTTGTGTTTTTCTGTAAATTTCAGCTATATATATATAATGTGTGTGTGTGTGTGTGTGTGTGTGTGTGTGTGTGTGTGTGTGTGTGTGTGTGTGTGTGTGTGTGTGTGTTCTCTCAGCCTTACATATGCAATGATTTGATAAAACTTGTCTATAAATTAAAACTGACCCCATTAAACAGTGACAAGCAAAATCTGTAACAAGTCTTTCTTCCTGATACCTTAGTAGCTTCTAAGCTTCCTTGGCTTCTTGGAAATTATAGGTAAAATTATACTAATGTGTCCGTCTCTTTTAATTTAGTTTAATTCTATGTATTTATGCAGCTGAGGATTGCTCTGCATTTAAAGTGATGTAATGGTTGCATTGTTTAATTAAATGGAGTTGCGTGAAACGATCGTACTGCATTACCTCTACATATCCTTGTTGCTTATCTTGATATTCTTTTATTATTTTATTTGTTTCAGTTATTTGACTGTGGCCATGTTGGAGCACAGCCTTTAGTCGAGAAAATCGAACCCAGAACTTATTCTTTGTAAACCTAGTACTTATTCTATCGGTCTCTGTTTGCGAACCGCTAAGTGACGGGGACGTAACCACACTAGCAGTGGTTGTTAAGCGATGTTGGGGGGACAAACATAGACACATAAACATATGTATACATCATACATACATACATACATACATACATCATACATGCATATATACATATATATATATATACGACGGACTACTTTCAGTTTCTTCTACCAAATCCACTCACAAGGCTTTGGTCGGCCCCTTGCCCAAGGTGCCACGCAGTGAGACTGAACCCGGAACCATGTGGTTCGTAAACCCCACAGCCACTCCTGCCCCTATATATATATATATATATATATAGACAGAGAGTGTGTGTGTGTGTGTGTGTGTATGTGTGTGTGCGTTCTTCCTACATTCGATGGTTTGAATAAAGAGACAGGAGAACACAATTTTCCTTCAAAAAATAAAAAGTATTTGAGAAAATCAAAGATTTATCAACTAGGTTATGGCTGGGAAATAACAGTTTACTCGAACTAGCAGCCCTCAGCTTCCACTTTTTGACAGCTCCGAAATATCCTGCACGCGTTCCTCTCTGAGCTTGGGAAGATCGTCGAACACCTTTTGTCTTAGTTTTGCAAGCAAAGAGGTAGCTGTCTTTCTGAACCGCATCACATATATTGTAGTCCATAGGATCCTAATTGGAGGAAGGAAGAGACCAGAAATAGCTAATGAAGTCACAGAAATTTTACGATAGCCACTCTCAATCTTTCCGGGTGTATGGCAAGGAACTGAATCTTACTGCCACACATGGCTTTTTACCATCTACTTTCTCCAGCCAGGCTTTTGACTAGTCTCCAGCAACTTCAGATAGCCGCATCAATTGATCTTAAGGCGTTGTTCGAAAATGCTGGATGAATTCCGGCGTGTGAGAGCAGTCAGAATACCCGTTGTGTTTTTTTTTCTGCTGGTCATGACTTCGTGCATTGTTTAATTAAATGGAGTTGCGTGAAGCGATCGTACTGCATTACCTCTGTTGTAACGTTTTGCAGCCTTTACGTTGTTCACAGTGAACTGAACAGCAGTCATGATGTCGGCGATTACATACTCGGTGTAAATCATAAGACAAGTAATTATTTTCCTATATGCAGATGGTTTCCAGTCCTACAGAGCAGCTGACATTATCTCAACTGCAACATGAAAAATTACGTTCTACAACTGACAGATTAAGCTGTTTCTGAAAAAAGAAGATCAAAAGCCGTCAGATTTAGCCCGGAAGCACTGTGTATAAATCTATGTGTGTGTTGTGCGTGTGTATTTATGTATGTATGTATGTATGTATATTTATATATATATATGCATATATATATATATATATATATATATATATATATATATATATATATTTATATATTGGTATATATAATATGTATGTATATATATATATATATATATATAATATATATTTATATATATATATATATATTATATATATATATATATATATATATACCTATATATACATATATAAATATATATCTGTATGTCTGTATGTATGTATTATATGTATATATCAAGTCATCCATAAGTTCTGTCCGATTTTACCTTTTTAAAATTGAATGAAATTTAATGGTATTTTAGAATGTCTAATGGAATTTAAAATAATTAATAATAATAATAATGGATTCAAATTTTGACACAATGGAAGCTATGCTGGGAGAGGGGATGAGTCAATTACATCGACCCTATTTTTTCACTGGTTCTTAATTTATCGGCCCCGAAATTATGAAAAGCAAAGTCGACCTCGGCGGAATTTGAACTCAGAACGTAGCGACGTACGAAATACCGCTATTTCGTCCAGCGTGCTAACGATTCTGCAAGTTTGTTGCCTTGATAATAATAATAATATAATAATAATAATAATAATATAATAATAATAATAATATAATAATGATGATGATGATGATGATGATGATGGTGGTGGTGGTGGTGGTGGTGGTGGTCGTCGTCGTCGTCGTCGTCGTACGTGATGATGATGATAATGGTGATGATGATGATGATGATGATGATGATGATGATGATGATGATGATGATGATGATATAAATGCCGACGAGGCTCATATGGATGCAAAGACCATGATGATGATGATGATGGTGGTGGTGGTGGTGGTGGTGGTGGTGGTTCGTCGTCGTCGTGTGTCGTCGTCGTGATGATGATGATAATGGTGATGATGATGATGATGATGATGATGATGATGATGATGATGATGATGATGATATAAATGCCGACGAGGCTCATATGGATGCAAAGACCAACTCTTAACCAATCGCAGGATCTTTGAGAACTGTCATAACAAACGCAGAAATCTCAGTTCTGCATGGATTGATTATAAAAAGGCCTTCGACAGTATACTGCATTCATAGATCTTGAAATCGCTGGATATCTTCAACATTTCTTCTGTGATTTCAAACTTCCTGAAGCGCAACATGCCAATGTGGAATACGAGTCTCCAGTTATACCACTCTGATGAAGTACTGACCACAAAAATTATTAATATCAACTGCGGCATTTTCCAAGATGACTCACTTTCACCTTTAATTTTCTGCCTAGCCCTAATACCCCTTACAAGTAAACTTAACAGAACAGGGTATGGATATAAAATCGGTGACAAGAAAATAAGTCATCTATTTTATGGTAAAGATGATAATGAGCTTGAAGGACTACTACATACTGTGAAAGTATTCAGTGATGACATTGGGATAGAATTTGGTTTTGATAAATGTTCCAAGAGCACTTTCCAGAAAGGGTAATTAAAGACTTCACATTCATTGGTGTTGAATGTTGATGCGGTCATAAAAGAACTCAAGCAGGAACAAACTTACAAATACCTCGGAATAAATGAGGGCTTTGGCATTCAGCATGCAAGTATGAAAGACAAGATCACGAAGGAATGTTACAGGAGAGTTCGAGCAGTCCTAAAATCCGATTTAAATGCACATAACAAGGTGTTAGCTATAAATTCCTCAGCATTTCTTTACTGTTATTTACAGTTTCAATGTGTTGAACTGGAATATGAGCGAAACAAGGAAGATTGACAGGAAAATCCAAAGCTGCTGACTTGCAATAAGATGCACCACCCAAAAGCAGACGCAGATCGTCTTTACCTACCCAGAGGTCAATGCGGTCGGAACTTGATCCAACCTGAAATCTCATACAAAATCACCACAATTGGTCTGGCAAAATATCTTGAAACATCTAACGAATCTTGAAACTGGATGCTAAAGCTCGTTGAAAACTATGAAAGACGTAAGAAGCTACACTCTGTTATGAAGGAGAGCAAAACATTTTCAAGTGAATTTATGCATAAAACTCGGGTTGAACAGCATGATGGAAGTGCAGCTGCTGTAGTTGCAAAGAAGGTGAAACCAATAGCAAAGCAAAATGCGTTTGAACTATTGCCTGATAGGTGGGAACAAAAACCTCTGCATGGCAAATATGTGGCCTGTAGCAAACAAGCTGATGTAGGCCAGAAGCACACCCATCAGTGGCTACGGAGCTCAGGGCTAAAGACAGAGAGCGAAGGCTTTATCTTGACTGCCTAAGATCAGAGCTTATTGACCCGGAGATATCAAGCCAATGTGATGAAAAATGCTGTAGACCTAAAGTGCCGATACTGCAACGATGTGATAGAAACAGCGGATCACATAATCTCTAGATATAAGGTTTTAGCACCTGTCTTCCCCCTTTTTCTCTATCACATGACTTTGTAAATGAACAATCTGGTGTGTTTATTTTAATGGCCTACCAATGTATACAGTACGTTTCTCTGCCCTATGTGGGAGAAAGGCACTCGGCAAGAAATGGAAAAGAATTGAAGGATGCTACTGAAAATAATAACATTAATATTATTATTATTATTATTATTATTATTATTATTATTATTATTATTATTATTACATAATAATAATAATAATAATAATAATAATAATAATAGTAATAATAATTGGTGACGGCTATGATGATGATGATGACCACGATGATCATAATGTTAAATCATCACCATAAAAAGTAATGACTGATACTGATACTCTTTTAATAACCAAAACTGAACACAATAATACGGCTTCTTTAGTTCCTTCATTGATATGAGAAATTAACAAGTGAAACATATATCAGGCAATATATTACAATCACAATTTCATGGAGAGCTGTTAATATGAAAGAGAATACGTTTCTTTCAAATTATTCAACTCTTAGAGATTTGCTATTTAATGTTTATTGATTGCAACTAAACCAAGTATAATAACTGCTGTTTGTTATTCAACTCTAATGCTTGTATTATATGACATTGTTTGTGTTTATATTTATACCATCGGAGTATTGTTTCTAAGTTCGCATCAATCAAAGTTTCAGGTATCCGCTGTCAAACCTTTTTTGCTCTTAATGTTAAAACAAAACATTGTCCTATATTCTGTAAAGAGCCTGGAATTGGCAGAAACTTTAAAGTATCGGACAAATTTCCTTGTGTTATTTAGAAGCCCGTCGTGTGTATATATATATATATATATGTGTGTGTGTGTGTGTGTGTGTGTGTGTGTATGTATGTATGTATGCATGTATTTATGTATGTATGTATGTATGTATGTATGTATGTATGTATGTATGTATGTATGTATGTATGTATGCATGTATGTATGTGTATATGTTTGTGTGTCTATATTTGTTCCCCAACATCGCTTGACAACCGATGCTGGTGTGTTTACGTCCCCGTAACTTAGCGGTTCGGTCAAAGAGGTCGATAGAATAAGTATTAGGCTTACAAAGAATAATCCCTGGGGTTGATTTGCTGGACTGAAGGCGGTGCTCCAGCATGGCCACAGTCAAATGACTGAAACAAGTAAAAGAGTAAAAGAGTTTCGTCTCCCTTACATGTCCAGAATTACTTGCATGTTAAGTATATGTCGGTGTGCGACGTTAGTCTGGTAATGCAGCCTGTATCAGCCTCTGATTATTCAGTGCACTGTTTTGAGGGATGTTTAGTTGCTTATTTGTTGTGGAGAGGCTGCGTTCCAAGTAGGATGGCCATAACCCATTAAACTATTCCTGATCGAATTAATGCACTTGAATACTAATTTTCATAGTGTTGCCATTGTCCCTGTGATTCCAACAAGACGGCTGTTATCGAGATGCCTTACGATAAGCAGAAACTTACCCAAAAGAATTTTACGGTGTTTCCTTCACGTCGAGAACAACAGTGAACTCTGCAACATGCAGTACTGAATCGTATGGGATTCAGTACTGCACGTGTCAGTTTTGGTATTTGCGCTCTCTCCAGTGTCCGGTTTATTCCTTTATAATCGTATATTCTGGGAGTGGTTAAGGCAGAACAGGTCCAGGCGGTTACGGCCAGAGTTGGCTCTCATCTGATACTTTGGAAGCTTTTAGGCCTTCTGACGGAAATAAAGAGCCGAAAGTTTGGCCTATACGGAAGGCGGGCATTATCATTTTGTATTTCTATCTTCCTTATATAATTTTCGGAAAATGTTCAATAAACTTTTGATAATGGTGTTGGCTTCGTGTTGCAATGTATGAATATTATTTGACGTTGTTATTAATATTTATTATTATTATTATTATTATTATTATTATTATTATTATTGTTGTTGTTGTTGTTGTCGTTGTTGCTGTTGTTATTATTATTATTATTATTATTATTATTATTATTATTATTATTATTTTGTCATCATTCGCTTCAGTTCTATGAATTGCAGTGTTAGTTATCTTTCGGGTTTTGCAAGTCTTTTTTTTTTTTTATTAAATACTTGATGCAGAAATTGTGAATATTTTTGAAGAGAAAGCAACCATGAAATTCGGATAAAGCTAGTGATGAAAAATCGCAATCTTTCGATAAATGTCTATGCAATAATGCAAAACCGAATACAAAAACAGGTTATTTGTACAATTATAATAATTAATCAATGGGCTTTGCGTGCATTGCTGAATCATTTTTTCCTATTTCACTGCACATTGTAACAAGCAATTTTAAAGTGTACCAAGAGAATAGCTCCGACAAGAACTGCACAACAACAACAAAAAAACATTAATAAATAAATCTTAAAGTTGAGAGAGACGGCTAGAGGAAAAAGGAGAATGCATAAATATAATAGCGAAAAAATACATGAATGCGGTTTTCATAAACTGACAAAAATAAACAAGTTTAGCCAATACTGACGGAGCAGTTCAAAGAACAGGAAAAAAATTCCGACACAAATTCACTTTAATTATGAGCTGTTTGAGATTCACCTGAGTGTTTAATCTCTGCCCCACCAATTATTTTCATATTACAATTATACGGTTCTATATATACGCACATTTATATGTACGCATGTATATATATGTACATTTATGCGACTCTGCATGTGCTTATATGTTTATGAACATTTTTTGCGTCTATTTTTACGTAATGTACCTTTAAAGATGTGTTTAGATAAACGTCGTACGATCACCATTGGCAGTCGTCCACCACTCTAGCTAAAACTATTCATTAATATACAGGGTGTTCCAGAAGTCTTGGGTACATTTCAAGTCCTCATATCTGCTGGACTATGATTGGTAGTAAAATGAAACCGGTACCATTTTAAAGCTAAATTCATTAAGTTTTTTGTAATGCTAATGATTTTTTCATATTTTTTCAGATCCAGTAACGGCGTTCACTCAACCAGAAAAGGCGTTTTGCGTCCTTGAATTTGCAAAAACTGAATCACAGACACTTGTTCAACGTGCATTTCGCACAAAATTCCGAAAAGAGGCACCAGAAAAGAAGTCCGTATTGAGATGGCATGGTAATTTCATGAAGGATGGGTGTTTGTGCCCAGCTAAGAGAACGGGACGCCTCTCAACTTTAGATGATACGGTTGAGCGAGTTTGAACTGCCTTCAAGCTGAGTCCCTGTAAATCAATCAGAAGAGCCAGTAAAGACTTCATTTTCGAACAGGATGGGGCGCATTAGATCCTCAGGGTTAGACGGTATCTGAACACAACACTGCCAGACAGATGGATTGGACGGTCTGGGCGAGATGATCGCGTTCTCATGCCCTGGCCTCCCAGGTCTCTAGTTCTCACACCCTGCGATTTCTTTTTTTGGGTGCTTGTGAAAGGACAGGTCTATGTGCTTCCCCTTCCGAAAGACTTGGATGAACTGAAGGCCTGAATAACGAAAGCTGTTGCAACAATCGACAACGCAATGCTGGAACGCGTTTGGCAAGAATTGGACAATCGGCTTGATGTGTGCCGTGTGACCAATGGGGCTCACATTGAACGTCTTTGAACGTTCCATACAAAAACTTGAAATTGTAGGCTTTCAGAATATATCAGATGCGTTTTTATGTCCTTTGTAGTTTTCGAGGTATTCAATGTCAAAATGTGCCCAAGACTTCTGGAACACCCTGCATTCATGAATATATACAATCAGATCGTTAAATTCCTAGATAAAAATCTTCACTCATGCTTACCTATATTTCATTACTGCATTCTATTTTTCTTTTATTCTTTTATTTGTTTCAGTCATTTGACTGCGGCCATGCTGGATTACTGCCTTTAGTCGAACAAATCGACCCCAAGACTTATTCTTTGTGAGCCTAGTACTTATTCTATCGGTCTCCTTTGTCGAATTGCTAAGTTACGGGGACTTAAACACACCAACATCGGTTGTCAAGCGATGGTGGAGGAACAAACACAGACAGACACACACACAAATACACACACACACACACACACACATATATATATATATACATATATATATATATATATATATATATATATATATATATATATATATATATATATATATATATATATATATATATATATATATATATATATATATATATACGATGGGCTTCTTTCAGTTTTTGTCTACCAAATCCACCCACAACGTTTTGGTCGTCCAGAGGTTATAGTAGAAGACACTCGCCCAAAGTGCTACGCACTGGGACTGAACCCGGATCCATGTGGTTAGGAAGCAAGCTTCTTACCACACAGCCACTCCTGCGACTGTTAGTCTTTCTATTTTCATACAGTTTCACCATGTGCAACATTGTTTTCTATTTCTTTGCACATAACGCTTTCTCGAAAATAATCAAACTAAATTTATGATTCAAAGAGAATCACTCGTGTGGTCTTCAAATACCTAGCAGTGATAAAGAAGATTAAGGATTACAATGCTGTAAGAGATTATACATATCACAAATCCATCTTTGAAATGTATGGCAGAATTATATCCAATAAATGTCATAGAAAATCTATGAAATTTCGTTTTAGTCAAAACCTAGTTCAAGACCAAAAAGAGGCTGTTTTTCTCCCGTAGTGTCTCTTTACCACCTGTACACTACAAGATTTGTTTTGTCTAACGAAATATGTAGTGTGTGTATAATAAAACGAATATGTTCTGGCAGATTTGTGTAGTAATGTATATTTGCTGTCGTTTGTCATTAATGGAGAACATCTCCCTAAAATGTAGAGGTACATATAGCTGCTGCAGAGCTTTGATATTATTGCGTATCGGCAAAACTACCCTACAGGACCGATGAATGGTGAATCTAATTAGTGATCAGGTTCCTGCTTATGGGAATCAGCAAACAAATTATTTGTAGAAGCATGCTGATGTCAGCTAAACAGACAGTGGTTCATGACATGCACGTAGATCAGCAAGAATCCAAACAATAGCGTATCTAGTCATTCGAACTCGAATATATAAACACGATTGTTATCGTTATCTCCCTTTAGGCGATGTGCGTTCATAGCACACGCAGTGCGGTGGTATAAGGCGAATCACACTGAAAATGAATAAATATGTTATTGCTTGGATTGTCGCTGTTCTGCGTGCACTCAGTAGCGGACATCAGCACGTATCAAAAATTTTCTGTTTCCTGTTTCGCTGTTAAATTCAGTTAAGTCCAGTTCAGTAGATTTGACTAAAGGGACACAAAATAGGATCGAAACATAGAAGTTTCTTACAGTCCCCTTAAACCGATGAATCACGTGTGTCATGAAAACACATCATCCAAGGGGAGGAGGTGTTCTCCCAAAAAGAAAAATAATGGCGATCAGATATTCAGGCTCAAATCTGCAAAAGCATATTGAAAATGAATAGATACGTTATTGTTCGCATTCTCGCGGTTCTACAAAAACCTCATCATTTATAAATTGGAAAGTACATCTACACACACCTTGTCTCTTCATAACTATTACTCGCGGAACCTTGGTTAGAACACCTTGCTCATATACGTTACTTGTTTTATTTTGATATTATTATTATTATCAATTTATTATATCTACGGTTGGAATCTCACATCTTTTCATATACATTTCTATTTAAAGATTTTAGTTCCCCTTTCGAATAAAAACAATTTATCTGAGTAATCTAGGAGAAAGGAAATATAAGGTAAACTTTGGACTATAAATGATTTTATTGTATTTCATCACATAAAACTTAAATCTAAAGTCTAGCTATTTTATGATACAGCGATAAGTACTTTCTTAAAAGGTTGATGCCATATCAATTTCTATAAATTATATAAAAGGCAATTTTTCATACTTATCCACAGGCTGTTAGGCACTTACTACTTTAATATGGTATTCGAGTGATGCTTCCCTTAACTGGCTATCTTCAGTCCATTTCAAAACCAATAAAGCTACAAGTACTTCTCCATTTCCTGAAGACTTTAATAATTCATGCAAGCAAATATCAAATTACCAAATATCTCGAAGTAATTCGTATTGTTCATTGAGGAAAATAATTGAAAATCTAGACACAAAGTCCATTTGGTATATCATACTAGATTTTGTTTGTGTATATTTATGATTCCAGTATTCAGTTATGATGGGGTCTACGATTTCTGATATCATTATTTTTCATTTTGATTCTATATATATTTATATATATATGTATGATTCTATATGTGTGTGTATGTATGCATGTGTGTATGTGTGTGTATTTATATACATACGTTTGTGTATGAATATGTAATATTATATATATATATATATATATATATATATAGAGAGAGAGAGAGAGAGAGAGAGAGAGAGACAGACAGAGACAGAGACAGAGACAGAGAGAAGAGATAGATAGACAGATGGATAAACAAGTGAAAGAAAATATAATCCAATACGCTTCGCGAAATTCTATTTGTTTTTTTGTTTATTTAAATTAAAAGATTGTCTCAGAAACGCATTAGGTAAATTAGGTAAAGCGTGAAAAATAGTCATAGGGAGAGAAGATTGAAAGACAAAGAGAAATATATGGCGTTAAAAGAAGAAGAAAAAGAGAGAGAGAGAGAGAGAGAGAGAGAGAGAAAGAGAGAAAGAGATAAAGGAAAGAGAAAGACTAAAAACATCTGCTGAGTAGTGGAAACGGAGTAAAAAGCTATAGTTACATATAAAAGAAAAAAGAGATGGACAAACACTCAAGCTTTCTCAAATACATTGTAGATTGCTTTCCTTCGGTCAATTAATTGTTAGCATTGGGACTGTGTTTCGCTCTTCTCCAAGTGTTTTTCTTTTACAATTATTTGCACAAGTTGACAATTGAAATGAAAACCTAGAAAAGAAAATATTTAAATCAGTATTATGTTGTATTGATCCAATAAGATGAGAACTTATTGTCAGAACACATGTAATACATTATCTGAGTCCAGTCATCCGGCCGCACAGTGTATTTCACCAGACTGTAAGTAG
>NC_043003.1:86583059-86618059 GCF_006345805.1 Octopus sinensis
TGAGAGAGATTTTCTTTAAGTACTAGAAATAGTTTTTAAAAAAATTTTTTAGCTGCTATTTCTAATGAGTTCAGTATGCGGCAAAGTAATTTATTTTACTAAGCCCTTTTATATAATGTATAATTTGAATTCGCCTTGAATGGTCCCTTTGCATACGAACTTGGTGAAATTGATTAATAATTAATTAATTTTGCCCTCAATTGTTGAAATATATATATATATATATATATATGGGCTCAGCTCTCCTCCCCTCTTCATCTCACCCTCCTCCTCTCTCCTTTCTTCCTCTCACACCTACTTCATCCCACTCACCCCTCCTCTCTTGCTCTGGCACCCACTTCCTCTCTTCACTCCTAACAACCTTCTCCCTTCCACTTTCTCGCTTCCCAAGCGTTAAACTAATACATCTGTTTGGTGTTTCCTCACCCGTCTTCGTCTTTTGTTTTTTGCAAATTCTCACTATATTTATATATATATATATATATATATATATATATATATATATATATATATATATATATATATATATATAGCGCTAAATCATAGGCTCTCAAAGTGGGTGCTACCGCCCCCAACTCGATGGGAGGTTGAGACGGTGGGCGCTGGTGCCTGAGGGGTGGTGAGGGGGTGTAGAGAAAAAGGAAATGTTGGGAGGAAGGCAGTGAATTGGGGGACGCTATGAACTTATTATAGTAGTATTATAGTATTGTATACAAATTATATAATACCATATGAAATATCAAATGATACACATTATATATAAATTAGTAAAATATATTATAATTATTTATACATAAAAATAGGGGGGGAGCGCTAAGGGTATTATGCGGCCATGAGCGGGGTGGTGGCCCAAAAAGTTTGAGAACCTCTACGCTAAATAATTAGTTTTATCCGACTCCTGATTACCTTTTTTTCCTGATATATAAAATTTGAACATCACTTCAAACAATGTATGCATATATACTGCGTGTGTGTGTGTGTGTTCATGTGTGTGCGCGCGCATATAGAAATGCATATGTATGTGTGTATACACATATATATATATATTATATGGACTAGCAGAAAAACTTCCCTCGGGTTGGATTTCTGCTAGTCGCTGGATAATATTTTCACGTTTGATATCCAGTTCTAATAATCTTTATGATATTTTACGTCTAATTATTTCTTTGTATAATAGTCCTCACTTTCTTAGTAAATATTGCCTTCATTATTTTACCAGTCATAACCTCTCTTTTTTTAAACAAACATAAAGATAGTCCAACTATGGAGGGGGAGAAATTTCTCAAGTTTTACCTCCCCCTCAAAGCAACATAGATATTCCACTTCAACAGCCCATCAGTAAGCTTTGCAGTGTGTGAGTGTGGGAGAGAAAGGATTGAGAGAACATCGCAAACAGTGATTGAAATAAACATGAAATGATAAATTGTATAAATAAAAGACCATAACTACAGATGTATACGCCCCCGGCTGTGTTGCCTCATAACATCGAGAAAAACAGATACTTTTAAACGAAATTTTCTACAAATACCGCCTAGATATTGTGGCTTCAAAGTATTTAGGGACTTATGGGAAAGAATTTTTTCCGAGGAGATGGAGAGAAGTGTTTGGGAAAATTCACACGATCCGACTTTTTCCCTCGTGACTTCTAGGAAAATGTATATCTTTTAATGAAACTTTATACAAATACCTTTCAAATAGCATAGATTACGATTATAAAGAAATTTGTGGGGAAAATTTTTCCGAGGGAGTGGGGAGGCTAGTTTCGGTAAAACGGAGTTTCGGATCAAGAAGACCAAATAAGTTAGAACTACTCAGTTTTGACGGGGATTTTTCCAATTTTTTTTAACCACCACCTTCGAAATGATGGGTGGGGTGGAGATCCTCTTTGTATGAAAAAATCCTTCAGAAAATTTTTTTACAAACTTTCTCCTCCCTCATCATCCCACTCCGGACCTATTTTGGCTAATTTTTGTTGCACTTCAAAGCCATAAGAGGAGCCTTTTCGGTAAAAAAAAAATTGATAATACTTTCAGAGGGAAAAGTAATTTAAGTGAAGTTTGGCTGATGTTTCTAGCACACCTGAAGACAACCCACCACGCTTCTTTATCACTGTCGCATGTATTGATGTTTTTCGATATTCTACTCCCCATAAATAATACATTTACATGGTAACCAAAAGAAAATTTTTTAATTATGAATTTTTTGCAACCCCACTCTCTGCCCCCGGTTGCTTTTGTTTATAAATTAAAATATTGGGGAGCCTGAGAAGGTCATTACTGGTATTTATACACAGTGATTTAAAGAAAGAGTTACATAAACGATAATTTATTTTAATAACATACTCTTGTGCTAGAAAATATTTTTTTCTTACACACATACACACAGTTGCACTTGAGTGAGGTGTGGGTAAAAATTTAGATTACAATTTTTTTCTTTGCTTATATTCCATAAATGGACCAAGCGTCTATTACTTCAGCATTCTCCTCCTATAAAATGTGTTTAATGGGAGAAAAATATTGAAAAAACATCAATACATATGAGAGTGAAAGCGGGGGGTGGTTTGGGTTGTGCTAGAAACAACAGCCAAACCTCCCTTGAATTGTTCCTTTTTCCCTCTGAAAATATTTACTTTTTTTTTACCGAGAGGCTCCCATTGTTTTCAATTTTTTTTTTTAATGGCCAAAATCAGTCCGGATATTTATTATTGTAAGGTTTATAGCGTTTCAAACAGCCATAACAACAAAATCATTCTTAATTTTTTATTTTACAAAAACTATACTGGTATATTAAAAAACAGCCAAACCTGCCTTGAATTGTTCACCTTTTTCTCTGAAGATATTTACAATTTCTTCTTTTCTACCAAAAAAGGCTCCTCTCATGGTTTTTAAGTTTTAAAAAATGGCCAAAATCAGTATGGATATTTATTATTGTAAGGTTTATAGCGCTCCAAACAGCCATAACAACAAAATCACTTCTTTATTACTTTTACAAAAATTATACCGGTATATTGAAAAATTATTGAATAAATAATGTTTTTACATTACGTATATAGAATAAACTCGGTTTTCTAAATAGCTAATTAAAACTTGAAATGAAAACATTGAAATAAAGTGTGAGATTTTTTACAATTGAAAACGGAAAACTCCGCAGTGAGTGCAACGAATATTTAAATTTGTAAAAAATTGGAGTTAAAAAATTCGATAAAGTTCGGAAATCGAAATTTTAGAAAATTACTTGGAACATGAATTTATAAGAAAAATTCCAAACATGAAACCTTTTATTGCTGTCTTTTAGTTCTTTTAGTAACTGCTACATAATATTTTATAAGCAGCTTTCTCCATTATAATATAGATACATATAATGACTCACAAGTCGGTTTTGAAGTATAGTCTTCCAGATGTTTGATGAAATAGCCTATCTGCTCTTTGAAATAGCATGCTAAGCGGCAGAGTATTCCACAGAAATGAATATCCTTAACGTAATTGTCAGGTAGATACAGTGACATCATTGAGACACAGTGATGTCAGTGTGACACAATATGACAAAACTGGAATTTTGAATTACAGGTAAAGTTCATACGACAGGCCTCTACACAGTTTCTGTTCGATTAAATGCACTTCCACAGCTTTACCCACAATTACACGAAGGGGATCGAACCGAGAGCATCATGATTACGACGGGTAACTCTTAACAACCCAGCCATGTCTGCATCCACATTGGTGAATATGCATATATACATATACACGCACGCACATTCACATGCACACACGTGTACATGTACATACACGTGCGCGCGCATACATATAGTATTACTTTTATTAGCAGTTATATTTGCGGCAGGCGAATCGTGAGTTTAGAGCTCCGCGTAGAACATCATCAAACTCTCTATCACCAGTAAAGTGGTGTAGTTACGACGGTACTGAACGGAAGTTCCTTTTAAGATATACAGAGCAAATATAAGCACAAGAACTAGTTTATATAATTTTTACCCTGCGTACATTTCCCTGTTGTTGTAATTTTACTTTGACACGACGTCATCTTTGTATAATAATAGCCAATATTAGTTGGTTCGTTAACTTTTTTTCATTCTTATAAAAGATAGGAGGAGAGAAAGTAAAAGACAGATACAGGGAGGAGTAAGTAAGAGATGCAGAATGAATGCACATAGTAGGCTTTGTGACAAGCATTGAATAAACAAATGCCACACAGACATAGAGAGGGAGAGACGAAGAATTCTGTTTTCGAATTTTGCTTTATTTCATCATATTTTAAAGCAGTAAATAATTTTCTTTTGAGAAATTGAGTTTATTTGCAATCGCTGCAGTGGATGTTTCTCTTTGCTTTTCATATCTCTCCTTCGTATAATCTCTGTTTATTTCCTTTTCAACATGCTTATAAGATCTCTTGCCATCTGTCCGATTTCAAGCATTTAATCTATGTAAATTAACTCAATAAAGTGTTCCCTTGAAGAACTGTTGTGGTTCAACATCTAATTGTACCAAATGCAGAAGATGCAAAAAAAAAAAAAATAGTGGTGAAACACACGGGGGAAATAAATGATATAAATTGCATGTTGTGTTTATCATTCATTTTCATACACACATGCACACACGCATGCACGCACGCACACACACACACATACACACACGCACGCACACACACACACACGCACGCATACACACATAGCACGCACACACACACGCACGCACACACACACGCACGCACATACACACAAATCGGAATATAGAAAGATAGATAGATAGATAGATAGATAGATAGATAGATAGATAGATAGATAGATAGATAGATAGATAGATAGATAGATAGATAGATAGATGTGTATACACATTCACACACATATTGTCTACGTGCGTGTAACAGATTGTGAATACATACTTACATTCATAGATATGCAAGGAGGTAAAAGAAAATACAGGAGGATCAGTTAATTACAATTTTATTCAACATGTTCTTCTCTCAAATTCACACTCTTATGACGGTGGTCCTTCACTTATGGCGGTTTTTCTTAGCCTTGTTAAAGAACTCGGAAGGTTGGGCCTCCAACTAGGTCTTTCGCAATACGCTTAAAGCCAGGAACTTTTCAGCACTCTCTCATATATGTGTGGTGTGATCTGGTGTGCTGTCATGATGTGTGTATGTGTGTGCGTGTGCATGAGTGTGTGTGTGTATGTGTGTGTGTGCGTGTGTTAGCTTATGGGGCAATAGATCTCTGATACAGCTTCCACTCACAAGATGCTTTTCGTGTCAATGATGTGGAGCAAGGCATTTACGAAGGTGTTGAGCATTGGGTTCGAAATAGCTTTTTGAAGATACGCACTATATCACAATGTAATCCCATACTACAACAGAGAACTGGTAATATCCCTAGAGTGTCCAATCAAATGCCTTAATCCCCTGAGCCGAAATCCCATTGAAGTCAGTATGATTTTGTCATTCGTTTAACGTTGATAAATTATTCAGTAGAATAATCGATCATATTTCTCCCCAGAGCGTATCTATGTAAATAAACATTTCAGTTATGGCAATCACTGCTATATACACTAATATACTATGTGTGTGGGGGGGGGGGCAAGTATGGTTGACAAGTTCAAGGGAACATGGACAGGCCACGGAAGAAACAAAATCTATTCCGTTAGATTCACGTTCGCGGATTAAACTTGTATAAATACACCAGCACAAGCACAGATCTGCATGCATACGCACAGATCTGCATGCATACGCACACACATATATATATATATATATATATATATATATATATACATGATGTATACACACACACACACACACACACATATATATATATATATACATACTCACACACGCATACTTATATATATATGTGTATTAATGTGTGTGCGTATGCATGCAGATCTGTGCTTGTGCTGGTGTATTTATACAAGTTTAATCCGCGAACGTGAATCTAACGGAATAGATTTTGTTTCTTCCGTGGCCTGTCCATGTTCCCTTGAACTTGTCAACCATACTTACCCCCCCCCACACACACACACACATAGTATATTAGTGTATATAGCAGTGATTGCCATAACTGAAATGTATATATATATATATATATATATATATATATATATATATATATATATATATATATATATATATATATATATATATATATATATGCATAAATACATACATATAAATTTGACATGGGCGGTTCTTTCTTGTCTTGGATTCACGGTCAAACAGCTGGGTGGAAATCCGCGTAAAATTACACAGATGTGTAAAATGATCCAGTGGTGATGCTGGGCTTTGTATTTTTCATAGGTTGAATGGTTACCGAGATAATCTACTATAAAATACTCTTGTGTTTATGACTGAGAAAGGAAGGGGTGATAGATGAATAAGGAAGGCAGGGCTGTTGTCATATTTTTTCATAGCTCCCAATTGTTACCGAGATAATCTACTATAATAATACACTTGTTTTATTGAAATAGAAAGAACGGGTGATGTCATACTTGGTAGTGGGATGATGAAAATTGTAAGCTGATAAAATAAATCAAACAGCGTTTCAACTCTGTGTGAGTATATGTGTGTATATAAAAGGGGGTATATAAATGTGTGTGTGTGTGTATTTGTGCGTGCGTGTGCGCGCAATGGAAGTGGGATGGTTCATCGTTGTTCGCTTAGTATTTGAGTTTATTTTGGTTGGTTTGTATTTTGTTGGTCAATTACTTTTAGCGTTTTGACAGAAAAAATTCATTCTTAAATTGTTTATTAACGTAAGCGTGCCCAAACAAGTCGAATGCTTACACAGAACAGGTTTTACAGCCACATCATCCAAACTGACCAGGAGAAACCGGGCTTAGCTGCTAGTATCTGTAATATATATATATATATATATATATATATATATATATATATATATATATATATATATATATATATATATATATATCTGCGTGTATGTATGTCTGTCTGTGTGAGAGAGAGGGGAAGGTGAAAAACCATAGAGTCAAATCGATAGGTAATTATATAAAGCACATAACTGTGTAGGCATAATATGGGTGCGTATGTGAGTGTGTCCTTGCTTTCACTACTGTGTGAATACAGTTCGAAGGATAACTATTAAATGCTATTATCTTTAAAATAATTAATTATTGTATTGTCATTAATTATTGTAAGTTCAGCGCTCTGTATGATTTAAAACATGTTTAAAGAGGCCGAACAATTATTTCAGTTATCAAAATATCAAGTGGAAAATTTTTGTCTTTAACCCTTATCGATTCCACTCGGTTCTGTGGTTTCCGAAACTTGCAATAGGAAAACTATTGATTCGAAATAATCATGCAGAATTAAATTAAATCGTTATAGAAATGAAATTTATTCTCCAGGGTGCATATAATATTATTCGAATTAAAATGTATTTCGTTGCAACAATTAGACAATATTGATTTTTGATCAATAACATTGATGGGTGATTTCGAAATTTTGTTGTTATCGTTTTTGTTTGTGTTGTTGTTGATGTTGCAGCTGTTTCGGCTTGGTATTCAGTATGGTACCATTCATGCTGAGTAAGATTGTTAAGTTTAAAGGATTTCTAAAGCTAGCTTCCTGCATGCTCCTTCCATTGAAACGCTTTAAATAATATGAACGAGCATGTGTGCACATCTGCATGCGTGTGTATGTGTATAAGAGTGGTGTGTGTCTGTGTGTGTGTAATGGTAGTGCGTAAGGGTAGTGTGCATGGCAGTACATCAGAACGAACTATGATAAAGAAACACTAATTATAAGAAAATCTCTTTTATACAACGGGGAGCGCAATTCGAAATGTTAAGATTTCTCTTCTTCCTCCAGGCATATAATGTATACCATAGTTAGAATAGAATGTATAAGAATACGTTCTTTAACACTCTGAGTTAAAGCACCCTCTACTTCGTATTTGCATTTCATGTTATCGGGCTCAGTAAAATATTTACTCGATTCATAGTGTCCTGTTTGATCGACTGAACGTGTTAGAATAAAGAAATTACATGTAGTTGTAGTAGTAATTTTGCTAAAAGTAGCACACAATACAATCTCTTTTCAAACCAATGTTACATCCGTAGCCATCTTCATCCCAGGAACTGAACAAAGAATCTTATAGCTGATTGTATACTTCTTTTTGTAATGGAGTATGGAGTGAACTGAGATGATTAGGCTGCTATTTTGGTATGTCAAGTGCACGCGCAAAAGCTTCAACGTGAACTTGTCCGTATATTGCGTATGTGGTAGAAATAATGATATGCGGTGTCGAGCAATTTGTGACATTTAGTTACATCGTATTTTGTCTTAAATCTCACCGATTCCAATTTCGCCTTTTCCCGACCCCCAATTTTAAGTTCTCTACAATATATATCAGACAAATATTGGTGATGATACTGTCGGGTGTGTCCTCCCTAAATATTTTGGTCCTTTAAAAGTAATATCAAGAGTTGCTGCCTTTGTACAGAATTACAAAAAGCACCATGATACTATATATATATATATATATATATATATATACGGAGGTTGGATAAAATAATGGAAACACCCAGTATCATAGCATCATAATTTTGAAATGTCTATAAAACCGTCAAAAGATTGTTGTTTTTTATGTTTTTTTTATTTATTATTAGTGTTGCTTAATATGATTTTCTAAAATTGTTGTTTCTTTTTAGATATCATCAGAAAAAGGTAAATGAAGTTCATTAAAATGACAGATCCCTCAGACTTTCAAAGAGGTCAAATTTGGTGCTCGTATGGCAGGTCCTAACGTAACGAAAACAACCGGAATGTCTTGAAAATAATGACAGCCTTTGAGAAAGAGGGGAAAACCTCCTCGTCGAAACAAAACTCCGGAAGAAAACCAAAACTTTTAGATAGGGACCGTCGGACTCTTACGCGAATTTTTAGAAAGGATCACAAAAGTACAGCTCTCAAAATTACTGCAGAGCTTAATGATCAACTCCAGAACCCAGTTTCCGCAAAAACTGTTCGCCGGGAGCTGCACACAGCTGGATTTCACGGGAGGGCTGTAATCAGAAAACCACTACGTCCAAAAAGAAACGTTGCAAAGCATTTAGAGTGGAGTAAAAACCTACAGAATTGGTCCCTAGGGCAGTGGAAGAATGTTATTTTCTTGGACAAATCATCTTTTACTTTATTTCCGACCACCGGCTGAGTATATGCGTGCAGACAGCCTAAAAAAAGCATTTGACACAGACTGCCTTCTTCCAACTGTTATACATGGAGGGGGATCTGTGATGATCTGGGGGTCTATATCTTGGAAATCCGCCGGCCTAATTGTTTCCCTTCGTGGCAAAATTAATAGTCAAGACTATTTAAGCATTTTATCTGATCAAATTCATCCTATGGTTGCGGAACTGTTCCCGGTGGGGAAACGCAATAGTTCAAGATGATAATGCAACAATTCACACAACTAAAGTTATTACTGAACGGTACGAGGAACATGCTAGTGAAGTTGAACAACTTATCCGGCCACCACAGTCCCCAGATCTCAATATTACTGAACATTTATGGTACATTTTATTAAAAAAAGTAAGGAGTCGATATCCTCCACCATCAACACTACAAGAACTGGAGACTGTTTTAGCTGAAGAATGGACAAAAATTAAGGTGTTTCCATTATTTTGTCCAACCCCTATATATATATATATATATATATATATATATAAATTCAAGCACTTATAAATGGACTTGACGTAAACATTCAATTCACTATGGAATATGGCCAGCAACAAATTCACTTCCTCGACATACTCATTAAGAAACCTAATAACGTAAGAGAAACAGATATATACTATAAGTCTACGGACTTCAAGCAATATCTACCGTTCAACTCATGCCACCCCAGACACACCAGTATGAATATCCCTTCAAGCTAGCAAAAAGGATATGTACAATAGTTTCTAATGCAAACACCAGAGACACACGACTACATGAACTAAATGATACACTCATCACCAGGAACTACCCACCTTCTCTAATTAAAATATGCTTTCAACGTGCCCATCAACTCAACATCCACGAACTCAGACATCCCAAGTTAAATAAGGATTTACAACCAAAGCGCTACCAAACATCTCCACACACATCCTTCTCAACAAGGAAGCGTTCGACGCCATCCTCCAAAACATTCCCTGCTAAGAAAATAACCACAGAATGAACTTAATCCTCCAAACACACATCATCATAAAAAACAAGAGACAACGCAAATCTATGAAAAGTCTCCTAACACAAGCCCGAATACGCTCAACAAAAACACAGACGCCGTTAGTAAAAAAAATGCGGAAGACCCAACTGTGGGATATGCGTCAATTTAATTGAGGGATCAGAGTTCTCCTTCAAACAGAGACAACGTTTCACAGTGAAAAGCAACTTCACATGTGCCTCAGAGAACCTGATATACGCACTAACCTGCACTGGGTGTCAAGAGCAATACATAGGCCAAACAAGAAACAGTCTACGTAAAAGAATAGCCCTGCACAGATCCCAGATCAAAATTCCCCAAAACAGAAAAATAGCATTCAGCCAACACAAAGACTTTTGCCCCAATAAGAAAAATACAAGCTTCAGAATTTTTCCCTTCTGCCAATTCAGGGACGATACAACCTGTAGCCAACGAATTAGTAAAGAGACTCTCTTTTTTACAAAATACAGACCCCTTTTGAACGCGTCTACAACAAACGACATATCCACCACGGCCTTAGAATAACACAAACACAAATATTCTTTTAGAAAACACTTCTTTTAATTTTTCCAAATTTTAATTTGCTTTCCATACTTACAGTTGAAAACGTTTCAATGACTGAAACCGATACTGAAATGTTTATATATATATATATATATAGTTATATATATATAGTTATATATATATATATATATATATATATATATATATACATATATATATATATATATACATATATATATATATACATATATATATATATATATATATATATATGTATATATATATATATATAGAGAGAGAGAGAGAGAGAGAGAGAGAGAGAGAGAGAGAGAGAGAGAAATAGACAGACAGACAGATAGATAGATAGATAGATAGATAGATAGATAGATAGATAGATAGATAGATAGATAGATAGATAGATAGATAGATAGATAGATAGATATACATATATACATATATATATTTACGTATTAAAATAACAAGGTAAAAGTTATTTTTTTCATTCCTTTTGAAGATTGCTTTTAAATGTGGTTTTGGTCGTTTTGACTACTTCTAGCGTGTAAGAACTGCCTGTTGAAGGCAGTTTTCTTTTGTGTTTAAATATACACTTTTTTTATATTGAGAATATGCTGTCTATTGACTTTTTATCCATGCTAGGCCATTGGTAGTGAAATTTCTAAAAAAAATCTCACTACCCTATACTTTACGCATATTTAGCAATTTTTATAAGATTAGATCGGCATATATTCATTTACTGCCTACTGAAACTGCTGTTGCGCGATGAATACGAAAAATTATAATATATAACGATGAGACACGTGTTATTGGCATCTTAATTATATGTTAGTGTTATGGCCAGGTCACTGATGAGAAATTCGCCTAGCAAATTGTTTTATTTGCTTAAAAAATTTGAATTCTAGGTTTGACCGGATTAAAATAATAAGGTAAAAGATTTTATTTTTCATTCCTTTTGAATATTGCTCTTCAATATGGTTTTGGTCGCTTTGACTACTTTTTCTTGTGGGTAAAAACCGCCTGCTGAAGACAGTTTTCTCTTGTGTTTAAATATACACTATATATATATATATATATATATATATATATATATATATATATATATATATATATATATATATATATATATATAGTGAAGGGAAGAAATGGAGCCGAACGAAGATTCTACAAAATTCCTTTTTATTATTTTCTACACATGTTTCAAAGGCTGCAAATTCCCAAATTCGGATTGAATAAGGAGACCATTCTGCAGCTTTCTCTTCAGGAAAATCCAGGAATTTAAAATCTCAAAACAAATGCGCAGCAAGCTTTTCGAACTAAACGCTCCCTAGGAGCCCATGGTAAAAATGGCATAAAACTGTCTCTCAATATGCGCTGACGGCAGGTGGGTGAAGGCCGACGAAAAAATCCGTTGGAATAAACCTAGGTCAAAACGGTCAAATCAGGTAGGGGAAGAATCACAGAAAACCCAAAGAGTGTGAATATATTCTGTATAACTAGTGTTAATGTTCAAATTGTTTTAAGAATGACAGCTATCTTATTTGGGTGTGAGGAACTACCTACATGTATGTGTGTGTGTATGCGCCTATGTATGTGTGGCAGTATGTTAGGAAGCAGCTAGAGAGAAAATATATTGTATTGTAGGCATTGCTGGTCAAGCGGCTGATAAAATTCTGTGTCTGTGTGTTCGTCTATGACCAGTTTATATACAGATGACTTGTCAAAAACAAGGGGAGTATAATCCCTGATATTGTTTCTAAAAAAGTAGCAGAATATACGCTAAAAGGGGAGTAATTTCCCCTTTCAAATTTAATTCAAAATTTTTCCCAAATTTCTTCCAAAAAATTTTTTCTTTTCTTAGGACATCAAGGTGTTAATTATCTTAGGCTTCAATTGTATGCAAGAATTGTCAGTCGCCTCCAGTGGGGACATCTGAAAGAGTGTTGTAAAATCCCGTTAACTAGGTGCCCTCGGGCGAACAAAATGTGAAAAAGTTCAGAGTTGCAGAGATTACAGATTCTTTTGCCCCTATCAAACGGTACAGCCACCGATAAAATCGACCATTCCAGTCTAAATGCTGAATTCGCGTTCTTCAAACGCCAGATTAATTTACTTAGTCCGGTAGCGTGTTGTTTTCTAAAATCGCGAAAAGTTGTGAAGTGGTTCGATATTCTCACGGCCAATTTTGATGATGACGCTCCGATATACGAGTAGACATCCGATCCAGTATAAACTCTGCATTGGTAAATGGCATTTCTAATCTTGGAATTACTAGATAAGAACCTTATTCTATTGGGATTGGCTTCCGATATTAACACGGCGTTCTTATTACTATTATGATTGTGAGAACTACGGCTGTCTTCGACATTATACACCCCATTATCAATACTATTTAATGGAATATCACCTATATATTCCCTGCCACTGAGATCGCTGTGATTGCTAATGTCAGTGATGCTACTGTTGTCAAACCCGTTGCTAAAATTGTTATTGGGACTCTCTACATTAATGACTCGGACAGTGCTCTCATCCCTATTCCCATTACTAACATTAGAGTCGTCACCATTGCTCCTATCATTATTCCTATTATTAACTCCATGCCTGGTATGGAGATTGCTAATCTCTGTGCCGGCTCTATTACCATTATTCTTATTTTTATTAATACTGCGCGTTATTCTGGCATTGGACGGAGCTGCGTCTCCGAACGTGGGTGAGAGGGTCTTGTTTAGCAGCTTATTGTTATGGGAGGAAATTATCTGTGAGAGATTTTTCGTATTGGAGAAGGCTATCCTAACTTTGTGTGAGTTAACAGTGGCGTAATATCTGGAATTTCTGGGAAAGTTACTGACAATAGCTTGGCGAAACTGCAGGGGTAGATTAGATCTTATTTGTTTACCAAAGGGAATTACAAACCAAATATATTTATCCCTGTTTTTGTACTGGGTCGGGGAGTCAACTCTGACATTAAGGTGGGTATTTCTAGGTTGAATAATAGGTTTTGGCTTACTATGGTCTCCCCTGGACCGCAAATTATTTATGTTACCTAAATTTATTCTAGATGTACTAGTTTCGACATTCCTCAGGCTACCATCAGTACTTAAATTATTTATGTTATTGTATCCGGCCCTATCCTGATGACTGAATGCTGGCATCGAAAGGGCCGGATCTATATATACTATTTTCTCCCTATAACCGGCTTTAGACAGGGCGGCATTATAAAATTCCGCTTTCTGCCTAAAAATGTCGACATTGGCAGACAAATTAGTTAATCTTTGAGAAATATTTTTAACCAAATTGTCTGTTATAGTTTTAGCGTGATTCGAGAAGACACTGACATACTTTAAGTTAGTGGAAGGCTTGTGGTAAGGGCAGTAGGAATCACTATGGAGGTTTAGTGTGACATCTAAGAAATTAGCCTTAGTAAGCTCGTTATCAAAAACTATACTCATGCCCATCCTATTAAAGAACCTAGCTAATCTGTTTTTAGTTTTCTGTACGATTCTGTTCGGGGTGTTTTGTAGGTAAAACAGACAATCGTCACGATATAGGCCGCCCCCGATATCCGGGAATTGGTCGGATAATTCGTAGAGAATATAGATTCCGACCAAATCGGCAATCTGCGCGCTATCTGAACTACCCATAGGTACATCGAACTCGTTGGGAGTATCTTTACGAACCCACAACTTATTTTCAAACTCTATAAATGATTTCCTGGCGACTAGAATTATATCAATTTCTTCTCTAGAGAGACCTGCCTTATTATGTGCATGCCACAGGGCCTTATTAAGTACACTAGGGTTAATTGAGGGGTAGAAATTAGCAATATCGAACTGAATGAACTTAGTTCGGTTTTTATTAGGGATAGCAGAGAACCACCTAACGACCTGCGAAGAGCTCGCCCAGAGGTTAAGCTTCGGCTTATTGACTAAACTAGGAATATATTTGTCTAAAATGTACTTACTGATGGCACCGATGTCAGAACTAGAAGGGCATATGAGCCTTAACGCTGGGTTGGTGTAGAAATTTGGTTTGTGGTCCTTAACAATGAATCTAGGTTGTTTAGGGCTAAGCGGCTGTGTTCGCATTTGAATTCCGTAATTAACCGTTATTTTCTTAATCTCCAAGTTTACTTTTCTCAGTGTATTCCTATTTGTTGTTCTATAGTTCTTCTGGATCTCCTTTCCGAGTAAATCTAAGTACTGGTTAATGGGTAACTTGTACGTGTTCCTTGTTTTGTCAGATTGAACCAGGATTCCGTCTGACCTGTTAATATCCTTAGTGATTTTCTCTAGGTATCTGAGGTGTTCATTTCTCCTGGGTGACTTCCTGAATTTAATGCTCCTTACAATGTCCCACAATAAAGTATAAAGAAAAATTATCAAAAGAAAAATTATCAAAAGAAAAATTATCAAAAGAGAAATAATAGTGGAATTTAAATAATCAATATATCTTAAGATCTTAGAATTATACATACATACGTACATACATACATACATACATACATACATACATACATACATACATATATATATATATATAATATATATATATATATATATATATATATATATATATATATACATGAATATACACATCAACTTTTAGACATTTTATTATGTCTATTTATTTTTTAAAAACAATTATAATACACTTACATGCATAACATATTATGCTTTACATATATAATATATAAACTATAAAAATACCAGTAATTATTAAAATACATAACGTAGAGCATAGAAAGTAGAATAATATCTTACAGCTGTTTCAGGCAAGAGGCCATAGTACCCTACTTTATTTCCATCCCTTCAGTGAACTGAAGTATTTGGTAGATAAGATTTAGGTACTTGGGTGTGTTTCTAGGCTTCTTCAGAGAGTCTAGAAAGTTCATAAGGTTAAGTTATAAATATAAATACATACATATATACACACGTTTACATATAGAAATATCTAAATATACATAAATACATATATATATATACATTTATATGTACATGTATATTCATACAAAGGAATCAATTATTATCATTATTAGGTATATTATATTATTCTTAATAGATAAAGTATAAAGAAAAATTATCAAAAGAAAAATTATCAAAAGAGAAATAATAGTGGAATTTAAATAATCAATATATCTTAAGATCTTAGAATTATACATACATACGTACATACATACATACATACATACATACATACATACATACATACATACATATATACATATATATATATATATATATATATATATATATATATATATATATATATATATATATATATATATATATATATATGCTACGTCAGGACAAACTAAACTTGGTGCGGCCAAGTTTGCTTAATCAAGCCCTTAGCTCTAAAACTACTTGGTTTCCAATCTAGTTCCACTGAACGTCATTTTAGGTAAGTATGCTACGGCCAAAACTCGAGCCGACAACAACTTTGAGTGAAATTTGGTAAAATGAAACCGTTTAGATATTCGTCTGAAGAGACGTTCCAGCTATGGAGTGGAAAACTTAAGCCGTAATCAGGTTCATTAGAGGAGTGGATCTTTCTATGTATATTTCGAGCGAACTAGTTTTTCACTTTCAGAAAAAAATCTTCCTTTTATCACACTTGAAGTTCTTAAAAAATGGCAGTTCTTACTGCTGCGTTTCCACATCTCTACATGCCCCATATATGCCATATATATATATTCGCATATATACATACATATATGTACATACCTGCATATATATGTATATATACATGCATATATGGGTACAGGACATAAAAAAAGCGTTGAACACAATGAGAAACGAAAACAAAAACAAAAACATAGAAACGAACTTTTTTTGGAACAACGAAAAAACCAAACATAGAAACGAGACATACAACATAAACAATATTCCCCTTCTTCAGTTGTCCCTGTTTCATCTACTCCACGTGTTTTCGAAGGCAAGGACAATACGCGACTTTGTTGAAACAGTCCTTCCCGCAAAGCAAATTAAATAAAAGTGGGATTTTTGCGGAGGGTGAAAGTGGTAACAAGAACAGGTCAGTGAGAACAAAACAGTTAAAACAAAAGGGCTGTTAAGTCAAGATGATAGAACAATTATTATGAACGCTAGGAAGACGAGCTTATGAGGAGGCGGTATAAGCACGTTTTGTCTTTAGGAAGGTAGTGAGCAGAAAGATAGATTCTCTTTCGTCACGTGTCAGCGACGAGAGAGTCGAGGAGGAGGAGTGAGAGGGCGGTAACGGTGAAGAGGGGAGGAAAAGAATAGGGAAGGATAGGAGAAAAAACCAGAAATGATGAACAAGAGAGAGAGAAAGAGAGAGACTGAGAATATATAGTAGAGATAGAAGAGTGCGCATCGTAATTATTAAGATAAAACTTACTTGGAAAAGCATGCATTGCGTTCGATCATATAATAATATAACTAATATATAAATATATATCTAATGTAGGATAAAATTCTTCGAAAGAAATTCTATCAATGGTCAGCATATTAGAAAAATACCTTTAAAGGTTAAATTTATAAACAAATTATAAATAAGGCCAAGAGAAAAAAATTCTAATACCAAAATATGCCGAAAATAGACACAACGCCAATAACCATTATAATTCGTCACTACAAGCACGTGACTCAAAGAAAGCTGACAGAAATTTCTAAAAAATCCCGTTATTACAAAATTTTATTAGAAATTTCAGTCGGCTTTCTTTGAGACACGTGCTTGTAGTGACGAATTATAATGGTTATTGACGTTACGGCATATTTTGACATTAGAAATTTTTTCTCTTTCTTTTACTTATAAATTAATATATAAATATATGCCTATATACATACATATATGTACATACCTACATATATATGTATATATACATGCATATATGGGTACAGGACGAAAACATAAAAACAAAAAACATAGAAACGAACTTATTTTGGAACAACGAAAAAAACAGAGAAACGAGACATACAACAGGGCATATAGAGATGTGGAAAAAAACCCTCGATTCAATAACGCTGTGCACAGACACTATAGTTGGAATGAGCAATTTTAAATACTATTGGAACTTACTCACAAAGTATTGGAATCTTATCTGTATACCATTCTGCCTAAATAATGGATCTACAGATGCAATATCCCTGCATAGCTCACGTCTATTTTCATTCCTCCACTTCACTCACTATTTCATATCTCTCTATATATAAACGGCAGTTTGTCTGTGCGTGTTTCTGTGTGTCTGTTTGCTTGTACCCTCACCCTGACCACGGCTTTCAACCGATTCTGATGAAACTTGACACACACATAGCCCAATGTCATAATTCAAAACTAACGCAGCGAAAATTTTGAAAAGTTCCCCAGTTCTGAAAAAAATCGATAAATTCGACATGGGGTCGAGAATTAGAAACACGAACCACAAACTGTCTAGGGGACGCAACTCCACCTTTTTTAAATCTCAAAAAAAAATTTACCATCATTTTTTTCCATTTTTTTGCTAATTTTTGGCTATAACTCTCTAAAAATGCTTTATAGTTATTTCCCTTACAAACCTGAGCAACGCCGGGCGATACTGCTAGTCTTATCTAAAATAACTATTACTTAACCATTTTCTCACACCGTCTCCGATGAAGGGATATATAAAATATACCGGAAACAGCTGTAAGACCTTCTATTTATAAATGTTCAAAAACCTTTCATGGCCTTGGATTTTTATCTCATTATGAATTTTTTTATATATATGCACATGCTGATATATTACCTACGCTGAACTCGTTCTCATAATCACCGAACCTGGAGCCTAACTATAGTCTGTCTATAGCACTTACTCAGCATTACCTGACGCCTTTGAATCTTATTGATACCATTACCTCTCATAACCTCTCTGTCTCTGTCTCTCTGTCTGTCTCTCTCCCTCTCTCTCTCTCTCTCTCTCTCTATATATATATATATATATATATATATATATATATATATATATATATATACTGGTTTCTGTCCTGTCATTTAATTACTGCCACGCCGGTGCACCCCCATGAAGGGTTTTAGTCAAATGGATTCACAGCAGCATTTATTTTCTAACTTTGGTACTTATTTTATCAGTCTCTTTTGCTGAACCGCTTAATTTCGGGACGTAATAAACTATCACTGGTTGCCTCGCGGTAGGGGATAAACACAGGCACAAAGATACACATACATACCACACACACACACAGACACACACACACACACACACACACACACACACAAATGTATATATATACACGACGGGCTCCCTCAGATTTCATCTTTTGAATTTCCTAACAAGGCACTAGGCTATCGTAGAAGACACAAGCCCAAGATGGCGCAGAGTAGAATTGAACAAAAAAACCCGTGGTTACAAAGTGAGTTTCTTAGTGACACAGTTAAACCAGCAACTGTACAGTATGCTTTACAATGTATTGATGCATCAAATGTTTTAAGATACAAACATTTAACTGTAATATAGAACTTCTATATACAAACTGTGAATTATTAAAAAAACTTTTTAACTTGCTATTCAATCAGTTCACATAATAAAACAAATTTAATAGAGTAAATAATATCATTTGAACGTATTTATCCAAATATTTATTGTACACATGTTTCAATAATAGACTAATACGTTTATATAATAAATACCCATAAATTTTTCATCAATCTAAATTTAATTGACGTTGAAAAATATTAAACGAATGTAACGTCTAAACGAAATAGGAAACTTATTAAGATGAAAACTGAACAATACATTTATGCATACATAAAAATACACACACACACACACAAACATATATATATATATGTGCACATGCATACATAGATTCACATTCACATAAACACGCATATTCTTTAATGTGTAATGAAAACGCTATGTATTTCTTAATTTTTAACATTTAATTAAAATTTCAATTACTGATCAAATGGATCTTTATTATGAAATGGTGTAAGTCTATTATTGAATTTCATGTACAATGGTTATTTGCGTAAATCATTTTAAATATTATACATATATAGGCTTGTTACTGTATATATACATACATACACATATATGTATATATGATATATATATAATATATATATATATATATATATATATATATATATATATATATATATACAGTATATTTCTGATGAAGGGATATCAATAATATCCCAGAAACAGCTGTAAGACTATTTCATTATAAATGTCCTGAAAACGTCTCACAGCCTTAGATCTATTATCTCATTCTGTCTAATATATGTGTGTGTGTGTGTGTGTAGATATATGTGATATATATGTGTGTGTGTGTGTACATATCCAGGAAAACATCATTTCCAGCTGATTATCGGACTTTTCCCTTTCTCCTTTCCGACAAAGAGCCATCTTCGAAACTTTAAAAACTCTCTTCTTTTACTGACTGTCAAACTACTATAATTCTTGTGCACTACTAATATATTTCTTCCTCTCGTTCTAGTCTAACGACCCTCCATGTTCGTTTTCGATCGGTTTACTTGTATGTCTCCACCGTCATGTTTTTATTCCCAATTTTGACCCTCCATAAATCCTTAATATATTTTAGAATTCATGGGAGCAACTGTCTTTGAAGTCTCAAATTGTCGTTGAATGCTCGAAATAGGAAGCCGACAACGGATTAAATGTCCTTTCTTTGTGTTTACTTGTCCTGTTCTCCATTTATTTCTCGCTGACTATGTTTTTAACCCTTTTTGTTTACGTTTTTCATGTTGTTTGAACCGTTGGTGATGTCCTGTGCCCATACACGTATGTATATAAAAAAAAAAGGTCACCAGAATTTTGGATTTTTTAAATTTCTTCATTATTATTAGCGCCTTCGTTCGTTTATATAAAACGGATGTTTTTTTTTTTTTTTGGTGGGGGTTAGAAGAGGAGAACATTGTTTTTGTTTTTTGGGTGAGGTTCCATGACAACGGAGATAGATAGAAAAATAGGTAGGTAGATGGGTTGATAGATAGCTAATCAGACAAACAGACAGACAGGCAGACAGACCAGTAGGCAGATAGATAGATAGATAGATAGATAGATAGATAGAGAGAGAGAGAGAGAGAGAGAGAGAGAGATAGATAGATAGATAGATAGATAGATAGATAGACAGACAGACAGAAAGATAGGGAGAGAGAGAAGAGGATCCCCTTCCTATTCACCATTCATTTATTTAGTCTATATATAGTATATATATATATATACATACATACATACATACATGGTTGGCCCTTTTAAATACAGGTACAACAGAAACAGGACGAAAGAGTAAAAGAAAGTTGTGGTGAAAGAGTACAGTAGGGTTCGCCACCATCCACTACCGGGGCTTCATGGAGCTTTAAGTCTTTTCGTTCAACAAACACTCACAACGCCCGGTCTGGGAGTCGAAACCGCGATCCTACGACCTCGAGTCCGCTGCCCTAACTACTGGCACATTGCGCCTCCACACACATATATATATATATTTACTATATATACATAGACATACATTCATACATATATAACGTACGCTCACTTTTTTCATCTGTGACTACATATATATGTGTGTCTATGCGTTGGTAAATTTGAGTCTGTGCACGTACGTATGTGTGTAGGTAGTCGTATGGCACCCCTATTTAATAACCTTAGAAGTCTTTCAACTCTACATGGCAAAAGATAGCATGCATCAGTTTTGCAGTACTTTCTATGTTTATGTGTGTTCAATTTTTTTTGCGATACCTATTTTTAGCAAGTCTGAGATAAAGTGAATTTACTCAAGAGATAATTCGTAATAAAGTCATTAAAGCTGTCTACAATTTTGTTCCTGTTGCATTTATACAAATTTAGTCTTTGATATATCTCTGTAACTCGCATACAAATTGAATATCTTTGAAAATACACTGCACCTTTACAATATTGTGAAGTACAAGTTCTATGTCTATACATAAAATCGAAAGCAAATTTTCTAATGTCTCTTTTCTTTTTTCCTTAATTTCTCTTCGGTACCTTTAACTTGTGAACGAAACCAGTGTACTTAGTAAAGGCATCTTATAATACCACTTTCGTACTTCTTTAAATATAAGCTATTTGTACATACTCAAAATAATTTTTTTAAATATTATTTGACAGCTTGAGGCTTCTGTCAATAGTCACTTATCAAAGATCATAAAAACATCACCTAGCTGACAGTTTCAAACAGAATAACTGTTTCATGTTTCCTGAAATCTCGAGAGATGTATATTGCCAATGTTCAATATATTTAACAGACAGGCGTGAAGCAGATACGTTCTCTGCTGCTGTTTCTGCTATTTTTGTTTCAAACATATTATAGAATATATGTATTGAAATAGATATGATTAGATCACTGTATTCTGCCAATCTGAAGCAAGTATAATGTTGATTTTTGTTAACTATGATACTGGAAAATGGCATAGAATAGTGCAATCCTATGTTGTATGGAATTATTAATGTGTATTCTAATACTCTACAGAATGATGAATTGATGTTAATCTAATGTTCGTTCTGTCAATGTCCGAGCGGTAATATGTGGACATTTCGATTCTTATCTTGTATGTTCAAAAGGTCGCGTGCCTCAATAAGATATGTTTGTTATATGAAAATAAATCCGCTTGTAAGTGGTTCAGAATTGTAACTGTCATCTATTTTCATTTACAGATTACTTTTTGTGGAGCACAAAATTTATATACAACGATTTATATACAACACAGTATGTATACTTTTGTGTATATTTTCTGTCATATGTTACTGTATTATAAGGCGGTAAACTGGAAGAATCGTTAGCAAGTCGGGCAAAATGTTTAACAACATTTTGTCGACTTTGCCTTTCATGCTACTAAACGTTTAGCTCAAAGTGTTAATTCTGGTTTCAAACTATGACACAAGGCCATCAGTTTTGTGGGAAGAGTTGAGTCAGGTACATCGACTACAGTGCTCGACTGGTGCTTATTTTACCGACCCTGCATAGGATGAAAGGCAAAGTCGACCTCAGCGGATTTGAACTTAGAACGTAAAGATAACCGAAATGCCACTATTAACGTTACAAAATATTAAGATGCCATGTATATTTGTCGCTTATTTCATTTTTCAGTTTTTAGTTCTTAAATAATAATCTTATCAGCATAATAAGCCCAAGAAAACACGTTCCGTCATAGCATAACACTATGGGAGAAATTAGTGAACAGTAAACAATAGATATTTAAAGTTATTTGCCTAACAATGCTTGAATATTTTATCTACTGAAGAATAATGAAGTTTATGTTCGTCTCACCTCCGGCTATTTTATATATATATTTATTTATTCTGAATTATTCATAAGAACGTGATGACGATGTGTGCACGTTTCTCAATACAATCAAATTTCATTATCAATTTATAAAATTCTTTAAATTTGATAAAATTTTGATAAAGTAAACTAGAATGAGGAAATAACTAGAATCAGGAAACATTAATCAATAGCGTAGAGTAATTAGCAAAAAATTTCTACAAATAAACAAACACGTCACAAACACTTAAAACAGAAGAAACTAAAGAAACTACCCGTAAAGCTAATTTCACTTTCACTTAAATAGACACATAATTTTAAATAGTTAAGAACCAAAAATACTGCAAACAAATAAATATATAGCAAATATATACACATTAACATTAAAATCATAATAGTGACTCACAGTAAGTAATAGTTTTATGATCAGTTCGGTAGAGACAAGGCTTGAGTCTTATCATTGGAATACATGTGTGTGTGTGCGTATGTTGGTGTGGGTGTGAAATGTAGAATGAGGGATTGCAGGTTGGAAAATAGCTACTACATTAGCCATCCATATCATTATGTATATGCAATATGTGTCCCTAAATTCGCAGTTGTAGATATTCACGTAAACAAACTAAATCGAATTAGCTTCAGTAAACGTTAAAACAATCTTTTGAATTAGTAAGTGGTAAAGAAAAATCAAATAACTCCCTGAGGAGAAATGCAAATACAAACTTACTCTAAATAAACAGACGAATAAATAAATAAAAAAATTACAAATAGGCGCAGGAGTGGCTGTGTGGTAAGTAGCTTGCTAATCAACCACATGGTTCCGGATTCAATCCCACTGCGTGGCATCTTGGGCAAGTGTCTTCTGCTATAGTCTCGGGCCGACCAATGCCTTGTGAGTGGATTTGGTAGACGGAAACTGAAAGAAGCCTGTCGTATATATGTATGTATATATATATATGTGTGTGTGTGTTTGTGTGTCTGTGTTTGTTCCCCTAGCATTGCTTGACAGCCGATGCTGTGTTTACGTCCCGTAACTTAGCGGTTCGGCAAAAAGAGACCGATAGAATAAGTACTGGGGTTACAAAAAGAATAAGTCCCGGGGTCGAGTTGCTCGACTAAAGGCGGTGCTCCAGCATGGCTGCAGTCAAATGACTGAAACAAGTAAAATAGTAAAAAGAGAGAGTCATATTCGAACTAATTAACACCATACAAACACTAACCATATTTAAATGGTAGTTACATTCAAATTCCGTTGAAGTCGACTTTCATCTTTTGGTGGGTTATAAGATAAGTACCAGTAGAGCACTGGAGTCGATGTAATCGAATTACTCACTCTCCTAAAATTGCCGGTTTTGTGCAAAATTTTGAAATAATATTCAAATAACAGTTTTGATATATGTAACGAAAAACATTCAGTTAACAGAAATCACTATAAAGCATACACATTAACGATTAGCCACTTCTCCATTGTTTATAGTATAACCACTAATACTGCATATCATGTAATTAAGGGACTCTGTTAAGTGTTCTGGAAGCACTCCGTCGGTTACGACGACGAGGGTTCCGGTTGATCCGAATCAACGGAACAACCTGCTCGTGAAATTAACGTGTAAGTGGCTGAGCACTCCACAGACACGTGTACCCTTAACGTAGTTCTCGGGGATACTCAGCGTGACACAAAGAGTGACAAGGCCGGCCCTTAGAAATACAGGTACTACAGAAACAGGAAGTAAGAGTGAGAGAAAGTTGTGGTGAAAGAGTACAGCAGGGATCATCACCATCCCCTGCCGGAGTCTCGTGGAGCTTTAGGTGTTTTCGCTCAATAAACACTCACAACGCCCGGTCTGGGAATCGAAACCGCGATCCTATGGCCCGAGTCCGCTGTCCTAACCACTGGGCCATTGCGCCTCCACTAAGTGTTCTACAGTCACACTCGACTGAGTCATAAAATCAATTACCAAAAGGAGCTCTATTAAATCAAGAAACAAGGCCCTGATAAAATTTTATGTATTCATCTAAATTGTTTAGGAACGAATCTTTATTCCCACATCAGGATAAGGGCGTAGACATCCAAACGAAAGACAAAAAAATATCCGTGAATTCTAAATGAAAATATATTCTAAGTATTTTTGTGACAGCGCATGTGTTCACTGGAAATAATATCTTCATCAACAACAATAATTCCAAATTTGGGCACAAAGCTAGCAATATTGAAGGTAGGGAGCATATGGATTACGCCGACCGTAATTATCTTTTATCGGACCTCTAAATGAAAAGAGGTAAAGTTGACCTCTACAAAGTTTGAACATATAACATGAAGAACTGCAATTAAGTACCGTAAAGTATTTCTCCCAATCCATCAGCTTTCAGAATAATTTCTAATTTATGTAAAGAATCACAAATTTGTTGGAAGGCATTAGGTAGTTAAATCGATTCCAGTATTTGACCAAACTTTCATTCTCCAGGGCGGATGAAAAAGAAAGCTGACCGCGGCTGATTTGAACTCAGTACATAAAGAGTTTAAATAAATACTGCAAGGTAGTTTGTCCTGATTCTGTTTGATCATCGTCATCGATTGATTGTAGTGCTTCAGCAGCCATATGAATGGCTAGGCTGAGCAACTCAAAAGAAAGGGTTTCTTTTTTCTACCTATTTTGCCAGTAGTTATATACCTTTCTCAGAAGTTAAGTTATACAAGTCTCAGTTCAAGTCGTAAACGAAAACAATAATTCTTTGTAATTTTGTTAGGTTTACAGTTTTAGTGGTAGAACATTAATCCATTACATTGCCCGTTCAGTACTTGACTACTTACTTTATTTTATTGACCCCGCGGCGGAATTTGTGTTCAGAACGTAATGAGTTGGAAGAAATGAGTCGAAAGAAAATGTTTTTTCAGGTCAAGGGTTTTCAGAAATTGTCTACAGAGCATAGAAGTGACTACTCAAATTGTTCTCGTCCATACCTAAAATCGATCCCTTGTCATCATTATTTTTTTCCTCCATCAACTCTCTATAGAGAGCGCGAGTTGACAACAATAACTATGATCATTAAATAAAATATATGATATACATCTATATCCCACATTTGGCTTAATATAAGCAAATTGAATATTTGCTGAAATAATAATTTAGAAGCATATTAAAACTCCCCAATCGCAAATTTAATTTAGTTAATTTTAAACTAGATAAATCAATTTCGGTATAACAGCCTTAGCTGACGTCAATCACTTTGAACCAACAGCTAATCTCTACGGAGTCACTTGACCTTTTAGAAACCAAATCATTCTAGATCACATCCTATCGTCTTTAAAAATTAAATATATTTGATAATGTTGTTCATGCATTTTAAAATTTTTGAGTCCATTTCAACCATTACATACAGTGGCATTCTAGAGTTCTGCTATCAATGTGTATGTGTGTATGTGTTTCATTGGCTAATATATTTATCCGTATACAACAATACAAAATCTGTGTGTACCGTTGGCGATTTTTTTCCTCCGTCTTACCTTCTCTGGATCTTTCCTTTTCCTATGTTTCTGACGAAGAGCTCCGCTCGAAATGTAAAACCCTCCTTCTTCCCTTCCTTCCTGAGCGTCCAATAACACTATACTTGTTCCACGTCCTCGCATTGTTGTATTTTCTCTTGGTGTTTTCATGTTTGGATTAACTATATATATATACATGTATATGTGCTATTCCTGAAAACATGATTGACTGGCCACAGCTGAAATTATAGTTCTGTTCACTGAGGGCGGATCTAATACTAAACAATTCCACCAGCAACAACAACTTTATCATTAAATAAACTTTCAAGTGATTCTAAAGGATTTGTTTTTAAATTCATCTTGCAATTTTATGGAACGAAAGTCGCAAACATTCTGATTGCTTATGAAAGGAGATCACATCATGTGAATCGGTTGCTAGAATAAAACTGATTTGCATACCTTAGAAATCAACTTTATTATATTCGCCTGTATTTAACTTTGAGGTTGAATTGTTATAACTTGACGAAGAACATTATTTTATATCTAAAATCTTGGTCATTGACACTATTGTGCTGACATGAATGCATTGGATATGTGTCAATAGAAATAATTACATGAGTGTTGAAAATAGCTATCATGACTCTTTCGCGAGGTAATTGTATCAATTTCAACGTATGGATTTACAGCAATCCATCTGCCAAACAAGTTCAACTATTCTCATCTACTTATCTTTGTTACTCTTTGTCAAGACTAGCGTGTGAAGTATTACATTACAAGGTATTATCACTGCGCTAGATGTACACATGTAAATCTTGCTACGCTTACAATAGATTGCTTACAAAATTCTAATTATCCTAAATGTTGTATTCTAAAATATCCAGCATACAATTTTTCCAAGAATCCCTAATGTTTTGAAAATTACGTTCAATATATACCGTTTCTCGAAATGACGCCGTTGGAAATTAACCGAAAAATACTGGAGAAAATGCTTAGCGTTACGCAGTTTCATAGCTCTTCGTTCTAACTTGGAATCCTGCCATAGCAAAGCTCGCTCACATGTAGATGACGATAAGTAACCATAACTACACACACACACACACACACACACACACACACACACACACAGACGTAAATGTATGTGTATTTGTGTGTGTGTACCTATACTATTTGCTTTTAAAACTACCAAAGAAAATGCTCGTTTCGCAATCACATAGTACCGGGTTCCTATCCCAGTGCGTGGCCGTTTGAACAAATATTTTCTCTCATAGTTTTGGGTGCACCAAAATCTTTTGAATAAAAATGTGGAAAATATAAACTAAATTGAAACAACAGACACATACAAATACGTGCGCGCGCACATACACATACACACAATCAAATACAAATCAAGATGGAGAGGTTCCAAGATGGCGTCTAGATATGGGACTGCTATTGGTCAACGCGAGACACATGGGGTTACTGTTATAGTATTAATGGCTGAAACGGACTTATTGAACATAAATGAACGTTATTGAATATATTCTTTATGTTTATGTTTGAGTAAAAGCTTGGCTTTACAAATCGTGAGGACCTAGAGTCGACACTACTGCTTGGCATCTAAGCTATATTTTCATTTTTCAGAACTTGAGGTCAAGCAAAAACTTTGTCGGGTGAAACTGGGTAGACGGGATCTGCATAAAAGCTAACCTACAGGATAGATTGTACATGTAATTCAAGGATTTAGCTCTCTTGTTCTGTGCAGCATGAGAATTACCTTAAAACTACAGGCCACTATTGAACCCTGCGCCACCTCAAATACTAATTTAAAGGGTAGGACGTTATATGCACATGGATCAAAAGTGACCTGTGTGCATATGCATGCACGCATATTAATGGTAGCTCTTGTAAATGCATTTAATTACAATACTGGTTTATATAACATTTATGATATATATACAAAAATACAACAGTACTTATAGGCGCAGAAGTGGCTGTGTGGCAAGTAGCTTGCTTACCAACCACATGGTTCCAAGTTCAGTCCCACTGCGTGTCATCTTGGGCAAGTGTCTTCTACTATAGCCTCGGGCCGACCAACGCCTTGTGAGTGGATTTGGTAGACGGAAACTGAAAAAAGCCCATCGTATATATGTATATGTATATATATATATATATATATATATATATATATATATATATATATATATATGTGTGTGTGTGTTTGTGTGTCTTTGATTGCCCCCCCCCCCACACACACACACGTTGCTTGACAACCGATGCTGGTGTGTTTACGTCCCCGTAATTTAGCGGTTCAGCAAAAGATACCGATAGAATAAGTGCTAGTCTTACAAAGAATAAGTTCTGGGGTCGATTTGCTCGACTAAAGGCGGTGCTCCAGCATGGCCGCAGTCAAATGACTGAAACAAATAAAAGAGTAAAAGAGTACTAGCTGTATTATTTTGTCTCAGAAAAAAATTCTCAATGAGTGTTGTGTGTTGAAAAGACTGGGCTTTATCATGGTGTTAGTGGATTGTTAGAGACAATATTTCTGTCCCATTTGGTCTTTTTGGTAATGAATACTACTGGAATGAACCGAAAATTATTCGTTCCGATGTAGAGATTGGTAAACAAAATAAGTATTCATTGATTTCAGGTAAAATTGGAGGATTCGACAACTATCATTTGATAAATAAATGCTAGACTGAAATCAATATTAATTTTGATATTAATGTACTCTTGCATGTCCACAGTCCAATGATTGAAACCAGTAAAAGGAACGTAAAAGACAATTTTAGAACACTGATGCTGACTCTTGGTAATTTAAATGTAATATCCCCAATATTAGTAAATATTTATACTTTTTCTTTTTATGTCAACCACTAAATAGTTGTGATATTGAGTGGTTACAAACTCAGTATGCGATTAAATAGAATGGCTAGACTTCTAATGTAATATCCTATCATCTAAAGATAGACTGTCTCTAGTTTATATCATCTACTCCACTGTTCAAACATTCATACACCTCACAATGTCACTGCTATTTTATCCGAATCTTGACCTCCGTCCGAACTCGGATACCTTAGAAATCCAAGTCTTCTGTAAATCTATTCAACTTCTTCATAAGACTTCGGTAAATTTTGAAATTATTTTGCAGGAAATTTTCTTTATATTTCTATTTACGTTTTGTTTCTAATTTGACAACTTATTTCGACGAAATAATTACTCGTGCTGAATAAGATAAGAGAAGAGTGTTTATCATATATTTGTACTGTGAATGTTTCAATTGCCTCTTCGAAACACATTTATGTAACTTTCTAGTTGTTTTCAGTTCTTCACGCGAAATGAGTGATGCCAATCTTGAAAATATTACAGACAACTTACAATATTTTCGTGTCTTTAGTATATTATATAAATAACTCTGCATTGCGGAAACTTGGATTACTAAATTATGTACTTATTGAAAATAAACTATAAAGCATCACGACTAACTTGGGAATATGGTCTACAATTCTACATTTACCGAAGTTCGAGAACAAATTTAAAACGTAAAATCAACATTCGACACTTTGTCAAATCTCACCAATACCTATGAATTCTTTTATCGATCCTTCGCCTTGTTTGTGCACGCTACACTTCAACTGATTAAGATCTGCCTAGTAACTTCATCCAAACATTACTTGCATTTCACTCGTACTAATTTTTCCTTTCCCGAGTTTCAACTATTCTCTTGTGTGGTGTGGTTTTCTTGTCAACCGTTGAATGTAACTACTAAAATCGGAGGTATAATACATTGCTTCTGTTCAAAATGCATGGAAATCAAATGGAAGTGAAGGGAATAGTACTTTTTTTCTTTTACTAGTATGAAAAGGAGTGAAGTCATAAACGGATTACAGAGAATGTTAAACTTGACGTTCTACAAAGATTTGACTACATTAAATAGTTTGGGAAAGTGTCGAAATTGTGATGATATTTGGTTGGCATCTGATGCGGGTTTGAGCGTATTTCTTTCGGCTGGATTCTGTTTATACTATACATACATACATGCAGACATGTATATGCGCACATGTATATATTAATATATACATGTTAAATACATACAGGCGCGGGTGTACCTTCACGCTTGTATGTATGTATGTATATATATATATACACACATACAGGGATAAAAATTATTAAATAATTTATACCAGTGGTTAGCATGCATAATAAAAATCAGAAGACACAAATATTTTAAAATATAATAGTGTATGAAATATAAATGGTGAGAAAACTACCATGTGGATTTCTTACATGCTAAAAATGGCAGTCAAAGCCCAAACCCACGAACAAACATTCTTACATTAAAACACGTTGCTTGTACGCGAGCAAGACATTTGAGTGAATAAAAATTTCAGTTACTTAATAGAGTAATTAGTCATCCATAGCTCGTCAATAAGATCGCCGGAAAATGTATAAATATGAGACTATAATACGTACCGAAAGCACAAAGTGAACACATGCGCATTCAGTTTCATCTTTATACATCAAGAATTCAAATCGAATACCCTCAAGCAACGTGCCAAGCCAGAGTAGTATAGCAGTGAATAAGATCAAATGTATACTATGTTCTTCCTGGTTTGGGTCTTTGACTGCCATTTTTAGCATGTAAGGAATCCACATGGTGATTTTCTTTCCGTGTATATTTCATACACTATTATATATATATATATATATGTATATATATGTATATATATATATGTATATATATATATATATATATATATATATATATATATATATATATATATATATATATATATATATATATATATATATATATATATATATACTAGTAAATTTCTATTGTTATTACTTCGTTTCATTCCTTCATTTTGGATATCTCAAGCTACTTCCATATTCTATCAACTTCTCTAAAATCTTCTATAACATTAGTTTCAAAAGTATTAGGAGAACACTGAGTAGATTAAAGAACTTTTGTGTCAATCAAATAATATCACTAAATAAGGTCTGAATTGATTTAAATTGCTATACAGAGTAAAATGTTTATAGTATCTAGAAATGATATTGGTTCGTGTGAAACTCGGTAGAAGAATCTGTCAGTGATTAAATGTGAACTAAGCGGATTAACATTCACAATAATATCTATACTGTCACAGAGTATCTGTAGAAGGGGAGAAATTGTAAGCAGTTATTGGATAAATAATTGAAAAATCTGTTTCCGAATTGGGCTCTAAATATCATTAACTGTGAATCTCGGTGTGACGAAAAGAAGTAATGTTTTGCGCGTAGCAACTTTGTGATTCTAAATTGTTCATACGTCCTGCGAATGAAAACATTGCAGCTGAGCTTCGGGGAGGTGCTGGTAGAGCCAAAGCAAAAGTAGGGAGATATACTGAATATAATAAATATAAAAACAAATCATAAAGAAAAATATATATAAATGGATTTTGTATGTTATCCAAAAGATGGGAGTATTGTGATATTAATGGTGTCGTGATCAACTGATAAAGATGTGGGTGTATGTGTGCGCGCGTGTATATGTGTAGAAAAATATCATGTGTGTATATGCATACACTCGTTTGTGTGTGTGTGTGTGTGGCGATACGAAAAAAATATTGGGGCTATGATAACTTATATGTATATTATTATGTGATTGATCAACTCTAGAAAATGAAAGATTCCGCAACATATTTTTTCTATTAACCAAAAAATCTTGGGTGAAGTGAATCAAAGAAAAATCAAATTAGCAAGATGATGCATACGAAAATGAGAAACTCAAGCTTTTAGGCTTAAATATAAACTTATATGGACTCGTGAATGTTAATACAAGCACACACACACACGTATCCACCTTTACAGAGATACACAGCGAGTAAGAAGAAAGTAGGCAAAGAACAATAGATATGTTCCTTATGTAAGCCATTCATTTCTCACATCGATCCAACACAAAACTTCGAGTAGGAATTGATGCAGAGAATATACAACGCTCCTTTATAAGAAAAGTAAACTTGTCAAAGTTGGTTATCAATGCAATGTATCTGATTTTGTTCGCAGGAACTACCATCTCATCCAATATATGATTTCTTACTTAAACAATCAATTACTATGAATCTGTTCGAGGGGAAGTAGCAATCGATTAAAATCGATTCCAGTTACTTGAGTGCTACTTGTTTCATCGATAAAGCAAAGTCAACTCCGATGGAAAATACTGAAAGTAAAGATAATTATATACCATGGAGTACTTTCTCTGTCGTTTAACAAGTCTGTCACCTACTTATCCCTATATCGCATTTAAAATACAAAATGTCGAAAGCAAGACAAAAGAAACAATATTGCAAGATGGTCATTTTAAATGCACCTTTAAATTGTTGAAAAAAGGTACATTTAGTAGCTGATATGTAGAACCCCACAACATATACGCCAGTGTTCTGCTACTTTTTTTATCGACCCTGCAATATAAAACAAAATTGACTCTTGAATAATTTAATGTGTATGAATGGAGGAAGCTAAATATTGTAAGTTGTTCTGTTTTGGAGGCTTCGGCGCCCTAACAGAGGAACAAAAGCAATCATCAATATTGATGTAATTGGCAGAAACAAGAATCAGGAAACTGAGAATGTACCAAAGCTGATAGAGGATACAGATTCCTAACGCAGCATTGTGAAATGCGTCCGTTAACAGCCGCTTGAAGAAGAAGAAGAAGAAGAAGAAGAAGAAGAAGAAGGAGGAGGAGGGGAGGAGGAGGAGGAGAAGAAGAAGAAGAAGAAGAAGAAGAAGAAGAAGAAGAAGAAGAAGAAGAAGAAGAAGAAGCAGTTGTGAGGCATTTTAATCTGAAATACCTATTTCTTTACTACCCACAAGGCGCTAAACACAGAGAGGACAAACAAGGACAGACAAACGGATTAAGTCGATTATATCGACCACAGTGCGTAACTGGTACTTATTTAATCGACTCCGAAAGGATGAAAGGCAAAGTCGACCTCGCCGGAATTTGAACTCACAACTTAGCGGCATACGTAATACCACTAAGCATGTCGCCCGGCGTGCTAACGTTTCTGCCAGCTCACTGCCTTAAGACTGCCATAATAACGGTTTCAAATTTTGGCACAAGGTCAGCAGTTTTGAAGGAAGCAAGAAATCGATTACATCTACCCCAGTGCTAACCTTGTACTTATTTCTTCGAACCCGAAAGGGTGTGAGGTGTAGTCGACTTCAGTGGAATTTGAACTGAGAACGTAAAGACGGACGAAAAGCTGCTAAACTTTTTGTCAGGTGTGCTAACGATTTCTCCAGCTCGCCGATATAAGAATGATCTATTTTCATAATCAATGTAAACATATAATTGCGTCCCAGGACAGTATTTGTAGTATTTGCACGTCTTGATTCAGATATCTATACGGAATAGACTCTATATAATCTAGGATAGTTATCCGTGACAGGGTGATAATTTTTGATAAATTGTCATGTTCTAGGCAAGAAGATGAATGTAAAATGAACAAATTTCAGCTGCAGTTGAAGTTCCCATACGATATTAACATTTCTGCGCTCGTTCTAAGTTTTTAAAGTAATATATTTAGGCTAATATAACTGGTTGTTGTTTGGCCTGTTTAACACATTAAATTTAGAATTATGCTTGAAACATTGGGGAAAAATATCTTTTTTCAATGCACTTTGCCAGTTTTGTATTATTTTAAAATAATTTAGAGATAAAATCAAATAAGAATAGAGATGACTTTTCTTGGTGTAATCTCCTTTACACAAATACATAGAAAACAACACTGCTGACTTGCCAGTTTCCGAAAATAGAAATTGGTACTTATTAAATAACAATGACAACAATCATTTATTCTGTGTATTGCGGTAATTATTGAAATTGCAATGGTTAGATAAAAGTTCAATCGTTGATGTGATATAGTTAACTGAATTGACTCCTCTATATTACTAGTGCTAATTACATCTCCATCGGAATCGAACAGTTAATGGGCATAATTGATCTCAGAGAAGAGTATGGAGACAAAACTAAATACTTCTGTATTGCTTCTGTTAAAAAAACAATTTCTAATTCAATTGCCGCCACGAAGTACGATCAGCCCCACTACCCACCCAAGAAAATTAAAGAATAAAACCACTATTGGATTTGAATACTACACTTGTCAATTATTTGAGATCTAGAATGATTGCTACTAATTTTTTTATTGAACACTATTTTAAACATTAGATATATTAAACATTCAAATAAGTTAAATAAACAGACTTGGACTATATATTTACTTCAATGGGAATGTTTGACTTAGCAAAGGTACTTTAAAAAATTCTGCTTGATTGCAGTCAACACAATATTAAAATAAATGCTGTTTATATATGTACTATTTTTGTTCTGAAGAAAAAAGTTTCTTTCACAGAGGTTATATCAAATATTAATCGAAAAAAATACTCCAAATCTCTCGAGTACTGTACATATATACGGAGAGCTCTTTAAACAAATTTCTGACTGATACTGATTTAGTTTGTTTGCCTACTAGATAAGCAGCATCTCGTCGGAGATCTGGACGGC
>NC_043003.1:86628059-86645559 GCF_006345805.1 Octopus sinensis
TGTTCTCTTTAGACCAAAGACGAAATATTTCCAGATAAGATAAAATACGAACAATAATAACCGGGTGAAGAACGAATATATAATGCGTCCAGAAATATAACAATATATTGACTTTCATATTGAAATTACCTCTATTGGGGTTATGAATGTATGTGAAGTAGTATCAAAATTAATTGGATCATGAGGTATAATAAAGAAAATGAGAAAAAATATAAAAGCATATACCAACGTTCACAAATTGCATAATCTAAAGTATAGTCCTGCTAGACACGGTCCATATTTTACTCAATACACTTTGAATTCAATAATACAACTCAAACGGTAACTCTTTGCACACAACGCATATATATTAAGCATTCTTGCCCTAGTACAATCACGCTCATATGCTATAAAATGGCCACACAACTCATATGATGTATACATCATCAACAAATAAGATAACATAAATTCGACATAACCACACATTGTGTTATTTTATTCTTTATGAATATGTATCATGATCATGATCATGATCATGATCATCATCATCATTGTTAATTATTTCATTAAATCACTGCGCAAGCTGTCGGAAAAAATTCCTGATATCAGGCTACAACACGTAACCTTAGATGCGAACCTAAGTCGACTAGCTGTTCCTAATAATACTTTTTCTGGAGCTCCACCAAACATAGATTTTGTACTTATTTTCTCTATCCATTTGTTCACATCTTTAGCAATAATTGCTAATGCAACTATAGGGATACAATCTACCCGCATTTCCTTTAACCTCTGTAACTTAGAGGCAAGGTCCTGGTACTTTGCTATTTTCTCTATATCTTTCACATTGACTTTTTCATCATTTGGAATTGTAAAAATTGCCTAGCACTTTCTATTCCTTTTGGCTGCCCTTCTTAATCAAGCTCTCTAGCTCGAGAACGTCCATCTGTTACTAACACCATATACATGGAGGAATAGGTATGTCGTAGCTGATGATATACTGCCATGTACAGCAACTGTGACATCGACTGACATTCTCGTACACTCGGATAGTATGATGGCCGTTTGTCAGCCATGTCCTTTTACATACAGCTTGACTCTTTGAAAGAGATGCAGTGCTGACTTAAACGAAGATTAAGTTTGAATGCAGTATTCCCAGATGCCCACAGTTTACAGCTAGTGGGGCAGCCTTATTAATTGTACATCAGCCCTTGCTTTCTATAAATGATTCATGGTCAGCAAGAGTAGAAACGTCTTGTGGAAACTCAAGATGCCAATGAAAATCAACTAAACTGTCTATTCCGAAGGATTTTCAATCCTGGAAGCATAAACAACTTCCTGAAGTTCTTAACTTATCAATGCTATTAGTAGAGGTTGCTGGTTTGCAGTAAAAGCTACAGGCAAGTGCTCCCAGCCAACGAAATCTTTTTCCATGTACTTTTTTGTTGTTCGATTTGTTGAGAGTTGGATGAGAGCGATGAGTATGGGATACGTAAATTTGTTTTCTCTAATAATCCACCAGTATGTTGGAAAATACAGCTTATAATAGATACTTGCCTTTGCTAGTCAGTGTAATCTTTGGTCTGTGGGATTTCTAGATTTTTTAGTTTTTGTCTCTCTGAGGTGATCTCCCATTTCATACATTTTGTATATTGTTGCTTCTTCACGTCTGTTTTCCCTTTAATTGATTTTGCTTAAACATCCTAGTTTTGTAACTTAATCTGTAAATTTCCATCATCTGTCTTTCTTGCGGCAAATAAAAGAAATCATTAGTATTATTAATTAAGGGATACATCAAGATTTCCCTTTCTTGATTCCAAAGAATTATCTCTATTGTGATCCCAAAGAATTATCTCTATTATCAAATAATGGAGTTTGGATAAAATTCCTAATGAGAATGCTCTAACAATATTTACAGTTCCCTGGTGTTGCGTATCATTCCAGATTACAAATGGAATAATGAATTCCTACATTCCGTATTGTTCGAATCAATAAATAAATCACTGGTATTTTATATCATTTCATTAGATTTCTGCACTATGCATCATTATAGTCATTTGGGATTGATATGTCAATTATTAAAATACTCTTGCATGTTTTTGTCATTCTCAGTGTTGTGCGTCAGCTACAGGCTACTGATTAGTTTACTTGTCTTATTCCCATAAGATCACTGTATTGTTGTTGTCTAGGGTTGCGAATCTTTACATGGATATCACAGATCATTTTCTTCACCAATGTGAAACTGAATATTAGGGTTTGTATAGAACAATGTTAACTCAAATATATATTGTGAGGGTATTTTTAAAGCTCTGGTGTATTGTTTCAGAAAATAATTATGTTAGAATTATGGCTATCCCGAATTCTTTTCTACGACGCGATGGTCACGGTTAGAACATCTTCGATCATAGAACTGCTCACCCAGAGCTGATCTAGCACTAAGCATTAACAATTTTTCCTGTTTAGGTAGGACGTTTTAAAAATTCAAATCAGAATGATTTTTCAATATGTGAGACACTTAGCTTGCGGAAGTATTTTTATGTTAAGACAGAGCGTTTTATCTTTTCATGGCAGCAGCACTTTTTTTTATGACACTTTTACTAATACGTTGGCTTTTGTTCAAAATCTTATACGATTTCTGGGAAGAATACGTCTGTTGCATTGATAATCTATTTCCTACATTATTTTTATCACCTCAGTAAACAAAATTCCATGCCAAATAAGGAGTTCAGGCCATCAAGCTCGAAGTGCTAGAAATAGTTGGCTCATCTCCCTCAATTCAAATTCTATAATAGCGAAAATGGTAACATAAGGTCCCAGATGCATAATACAAATATAAGAAAGTCTAGATGCTGGAACGCTTTTGATCAGTTTTTTCCCCCCACCGGGGCTGATCTCAAGAGAAATTTTTGTTCTTAGTTTTAAAAGTCATGATGAACATCATGACAATGGTATGTACTCAGCTACTTTGTCTTATTGGTACAGTTACTGAGTGATATAGGGCAAAGTCGGAGGAAAAAAGACAATGCACCAAAATCTGATGGAGGAAAGAGAATAAAGAAACGTAGGGCTGTAATGGGAAATAATATATTCCCATACTGAACACTTGTGACAGAATGTACTCTACCAGTGGAACCCAAGGTTTAATTGTAAATGGTAATGAACCTAGTGACAGGTTATATCTACCAAAAGTACAGCTTATACGACGGGTTTTCATATAGTTTTTCGTCAACATAATTTCACTCACATCTTCATGGTGACTCAAAGCATTACACAACGAAATCGAACTCAGAAGTCTGTGAATTTCGAAGTGAACTTCTTTACTACATAGCTATGTTTGTGCGCGCGCGAAGATTTATTTCTAGTGTTGTATAATGTCTACATATGTTATGCTCCTGTTCACTTCCATAAAACCATGTTACAATGGTACCACGGCGTCAATAATATTGATGATCGTTACTACTCGTATAATTAAATAAATATAGGCGCAGGAGTGGCTGTGTGGAAAAAAGACTTGCTTCCTAACCACATGGTTCCAGGTTCAGTCCCACTGCATGGCACTTTGGGCAAGTGTCTTCAATGATACTTCGGACTGAGCAAGGCACTAAGGCGTTGTGAGTACATTTGGGAAATGGAAACTGAAAGAAGCCGGTCAGATATATATACAGGAAGAGAGAGTGAAAGATAGAGAGAGGCAATTATGCAAACAGTCAAATTAGATATATTAAATATATTAAATATATTAGATATGATACTTTGGGTATAAAATACAAAATATGTATATATGTATACATGCAAAATGAGAGAAAACAAAAGGCGGAAACTTCCAGATGATGAAATTTTAAGTATAAGTGTATAGATATTTATACTAATAGGTCCAACTTACACAGAGTACAAACAGCAGAGAAAAGTCCACACCTTTAATTTTCTCTGTACTCTCTGTAGGTTGCATTTATTCATACAAATATCTATATATTTATACATATAAATTCATCCTCTGAAAGTCACTAGTTTTGCTTTCTCTCGTTTTGCGTATATACATGTACACATAATTTGTATTTCATACCCAAGTTATTATATTTAATATATTTGATATATTTAATGCAAATAATTTGTTTATCCGCATAATTGCCTCAATATCCGCCTAACTTGATTCCTCTTACAGACATTCTTTACTTTTCGGAATCGATCCCCTGTAAAGACGTTGGAGTCTTTTGAGCACTACCGTATTCTATAGAGAATCTCTGAATCTAAACTGTGGACTGTGGTGTGTATGTGTATGTGTGTGAGTGTGTGTGTGTGTGTGTGTGTGTGTGTGTGTGTGTGACTGTCTGTCTGTATGTTTTCCACCAGTTTGACATCTGGTCCTGGTGTGATTACGTCCCTGTCTGTAACTTGGCGGTTCGGCAGAAGCAACCAATAGAATAAGTACTAGGCTTTAAAAATTTTGTGGCTATAATCAAATGACTGGAGCAAGCTCAAGATAAAAGATACAAGATAAAAGATTTTTTTTTTTTCTATTTTCTAAAAGATACATGTGTATTTGTCCCTGTTGTATCCGTGTTTGTCTCGTTACCATCATTTAGCAAACACGCCCCCGTAAAGTACCGGCTCGGCCAAAGGAACCGGTAGCATAAGCACTAGGCGTAGAAAGAGTAAGTCCTGTGTTCGATTTATTCGATTTAAAACTGAAAATGACTAAAACAAGTAGTAGAATAAAAGAATGAAAATATATTTTAACGCTTAAACATAGATAGAACTTTTGTTGTAACTGAGAGTTATATTTCAACATACTTTAAAAATGTGAATCACATAATCTGAAACGAAATATGAGGCTGGTTGTAATTTTTTCTCCTTTTCGAAGCGGTAGGATAGACAATATTGCTGAATTGCAAAAGTTGCATTCTTAGAGATATATTGAAGACATTTCACCTGAAGTAACATTATTCTAGATCATGATAGCACGTGTCTTTAAAATATGCATTTAAAAAATTTTCTTTCTGGTTAAATAATCAGAAATATTGCCAGGAACACTTCTGGAATTATGAAATGTATACGTTCAAATTGAGATAAGTATTTATTCTATTTCTCTTTCAGTAACAATACACTTCAGAATCTAATGAACCCAGTTTTTGAACATGTAGAACAACTGAATTTTAAAAAAACTTTCCGGACTATTAAACCTTAATGAGAATTTATTATCTGGAGAATTTGTTATCATAGAAGGCTGAAGGGCGGTCTTAGTCATATGAGCTTCAAGAATCTTAGTTTGTAAGACCAATATATTTTCATATACTGAACACATTATTTAAATAATTCAAGGTCATTTGGAAGAATGTTTCATATCTTGAGATGGATAAACGGACCGACGGTTGGATAGAGGGAAAATTGAGGGAATGATGAATGAATAGAGGGAGAGGGAGGGAAGTATGGACTGATAGATTTTTGAATGGATAGGTTAACGAATGGATCGATGAATCTAATACGCGACCAAGACATTCAGGACAGAATGTAGTTTTGTGTTCCTCAAATGAAAATCATCTGGAATTTTCTTTCGTTTAGAAATATACAATTTTAAGTATCATACAAATTATCCAGCCTTGAATTAAAGGCATATACGAGAAAAGAGAGATGAATTTTACTTCGGAGCTGAATAACGTGTGTGAGGTATTATAATTTTAATTATTCAGATTCTTCTTTAACTTTAGTATCACAAGACGGTATGTGGCCTTCCCTAATAGAAATTATTCATCTTGAAATCGAACGCGTTGGAACTGAATGCTAAGGATATATAATTGCTATTTGTATCATGTCTAGTGACCACATTTCAGTAATAAATATACGTACGTACACATACACACATACATATATGCGAGGGGAAGTAAACAATTACTTTCGCCATAGCATATCTTTATTATTGTCACACTGCCTTCTACAAATGAGTGTTTATAGTTGGTATTATTGTGGTCACGTGATCGAAGTTTGAGCCCGATCGCGCCACTTTTCTTTCTGGCTTTACAGTGTAAGTGTTGTGACGCTACTGTGGAAGTTTCAGTGCGCATGCGCAGAATTGGATTACTTCCGGTAGGCCGCTGGAAGTTCCCACATGCGCATGCGCAGGAACTCAACCTGAAAGCGTCTCCGCTAAATCTGCCTTTTTGGAAGAGCAGCCCTAATGAGCAGACGTGACTAAAACTTCTCTCAGGGAAATCCCCACGCATAGAGAAGCTCTCTTCGAAGCGGGAACGGAGACCGTATCTTCTTGCTCACCCAAGTGAACATTTCTAAACAGTCCTGTGGACTTGACTGCCGGTTCGCCCTTAAGAAATATATATGTATACATTTTACCTGTGAACCCAAAGAATAAAGCACTGTTTATTGTTATTGAAGACAGCCGGATTTTTGGTTCCTTTTCTTCGACTTGTATGTGACAAGATAAGACCAGACAACCCTCAAGTGTTCCTGAAACTCTCATCTTGTTACATAAGCATGCGTGCTCCACTAGCAATGTCCACCAAAGAAGATCGAAGAGCAGTGATCCAAGAGTTGGTAATGGTGAACCGGATCACCACTACCATCTCTCAGTTTGTTGAATTTTCTCATCAGTGGTGGAGGTTGACTGGCCTACTTAGCCCTCTTCATGCGTCACGCTTGTCCGGCCATTTTAAACTTCTCGATCCACTCATATACACATGTACGCGGTAGTAATGCACTGTCTCCGTATTGTACAAAAAGCCTCCGAAGAATTTCGGCACCTGACACACCTTACGACCAGAGAAATTGGATCACTGTTTTTTTTTTGTTCTTCTTTGGTGCTCATTGCTAGTGGAGCGGCCATGCTTATACGGTAAAGCCAGAAAGAAAAATTGCGCAATCAGGCGCAAACTTCAATCACATGACCACAATAGCACCAACTATAAGCACGCATGCGTAAAATGTAGCGTGCCAATAATAAATAAATGTTATGGGGAACGTGCGGATAATTTTTGAATATATATATATATATTCAGGGTTTGATGGATAAATTGTCACCAATTTATATTTTTATTTCGCACAAAGCATGCGCATTGCATTTATTCGGTTTTGTCGACTACACAGTATTGTAGGGTCAGTCGGACACTGTTTGTGAGAAAAGCAGTACTATGACGCAATTCATTCTGCCAGAAAGTTGGAAACGATTTGTTGTACTGTTTGGCATTCGCGCCAAAAGCTCCAATACGAACATTTCAGAGTGTTTGGATGTCAATCTGGGAACAGTGCAATTTCAGGACATGTGCTGAGAATGATAAAAATCAAATATCCAGTCAACATCATAGTGTTTTGAGTGATAATTAGTGATGGCGACGTTATGCCTCCATTCATCTTCCCACATGGCCTCACACTCAACATGCAGGCCTACATCAAGTGCCTGGAGGAGGTAGTGCTGCCCTAGGTCAAGAGGGTGGCTACTAGAAGGCCCTATGTCTGGCAACAGGATTGCATCATGCTTCACAAGCAGGATAACCCAGTCATGGCTGTCAGATAATTTCTGCGACCACATAACTCCTAAGATCTGGCCACCTAGCTCCCCAGACTGCAACCCCTTTACTATTATGTGTGGGGCGCAGTTACGCGAGCGACCAACGAAACTCCTTGTAACACCAAAGATTAACTGAAGGCAAGAATTATGGCAGCATTCACCATCTTAAACAAGGAGACCGTCCCGAAGAGGTGCAGGAGATTTTGCCTCCCCCTCGCCTTCTGTTATCATGCCAAAGAACGACTAAATTTCTGCCTTTTCAAGCGAAATGATTTCCTGTTGCCTTTCCACAACGAAGGCATTTTTTATACACTAGCGTTTCTTCTAAAGGAGGCTTCTTTGTACTTTTTAAGCAAAATTTCCAACACAGGAGCAAAAATAGTCACACAGAAAGTTCAAAATCCTCTCCCCTTAGGGGAGGATAACAATTCAACAGTGGTGTGTTTTTTTTTTTAAAAACCTTTCAACCAACAGAAAACAAACCAACAAAGCGTGCAAGCAGGTAACAAAATTTAAACAAGATATTATATCTTATTTCGTTTAGTGTCATCCCACTGTGTTTTTACTTTAATTTAAACTACCTAAGATATTTCTTTTCCCTCCCAGCAAAATCAATATAATAATCAACAGTAATATAGCTAATTCAATTTAATGGACTTCATACCTTTGCCTTGAAAGATTGGCCCTGTGCCTAGTCTCAAGAAACCAGTAGCTATTATTGTAAATGTATGATTGTCTATAGAGAATTCTTATTTCATTTCTTTAGAATGGAATCGTCGTATTTTACGACTTGAATACATACATACATACATACATACATACATACATGAACAAATACAGACATACATGCATACGCACACATGCATACGCACATATGCATACGCACATACATATGCATAAAATGTTTCTTCCTTTCTAAAATATGAACACAAAGCCAAATTTTACCACAGGCATCTAAAACTATTTAACCCTAGTCCGTTCCTTCTCATCTCTCCCTCCTCCACAATATACATCCTGGTTTTGCCGTTATTTCATTATTTCTTCATTGCTGTTAATGCACTGATTCACTGAGACAAATATATTTGACACTATTAATCTTTTAAAGTTCATCCAATCGTATTAATCATTGTAAAAGTAATTTTCATAAAGTTCAAAAGGTGAGGTTTCTATTTTGACGTCTTACTATATTTCCAAATCTGAGGGCAATTATTTGACGACATGATAGAACACTCGCAGTTCAAATGTTGCTAAAAGTCTTCCCTGTGAAACCTAGCTTCTAGTATTCGTGTTAATTTTCTAAGTTTCTATTCTAATAATAGTTTAGAAGTAGTAAGAATAAATATTCCCTACACGTTGAGACTTTTAATTGGCAGGCATACAGATAAGAGCATTGATCTCAGCTTTACTTTCGTTCCTTTTTCAAACCCAACTGTGGTCGGCTAACCTTTATAACCATGGGCTTTTAATCACCACCCCAAATTAACGTTGCCTTAATATGAAAATATGCCTATTTTTTGGCGCTTGTATCAGTAAAGTAGATAATTTAATTTTAGGTGCCAAACTAATGTTCTCTAAGGATGCATAGGTAATCCTATTTCTGCAGTCTAAATGCTTAAAGTTCTCTCTTTTAAAAACATTTTTCTTTGTCAAATTCTAAATCAAGTGATCAATTCCTTTTCATGAGTTTTTATTGAGGCGAGAATCATTCAGGTAATAGCTCGTGAAAACCAATTCCACCGTCGTGTTTTTACAACTCGTTAAAACACTGCCTTTTCTTAAATATGCGCCATTCTTACAAAGTTGTTACCAATCTGCTTAATATTTAAATTATAGCATTGTTTTTTTTTTCATATAATTCATGCATATTTATCAAATTATAAATAAATGAAAGCGTATCAACATACATCTGGGTAAATGGATAGAAAATGAAACATTCTGAGCTTTTCATGCAAACGCAGTTTTATTGCATGGATGCATCCGATGTAACAGCTGGAGCCATGAAGTTTGTGGCTCTGTTTTATATACGTTTTCTCTTTCGTGAAATTTTAAACAATATATTCTTCTTTCATGATGTAGTTTTATACATAATGTGTGAACACACTATCCAATATTTTAATTATAGTTTCTATTACTGGAATGTTTTAAGTACAAATAAATATATCATAAATTCATACAAATATTCTGTAATTATAAACATAATTATAATCAGGGGTCAACTAATTGCTTCGCCACGCACCGATTTTTGTAGAAGAATATATTGAATTTTGTGGTATATGATAAGTGTAGTTTATGTATTTTTAATAGATACTGCACATGTTGTAATAGTGCTGGTCTGATTATTCTTACATTGTTGTATTTCCTAGTCTATTATCCAATTTTGGTATCTGTTTCAAGCACAGGATTTTTCTTTAGTAGATGAAATTTAAATAGGACATTTAAGGAATTTGTCCCCAGCTATTTTGTTTCTATCGAGATAGTTCATATATAAGCATTTGCTTGTTTTTCAGCTGTCATGTTCTATGTGTAGTTCCTTATTGCTACATTTATATCTCAGAAACGGGTAACGATATGGTTTGAATATTTTAAAGCTATATTGGGTCGTAAATGTCACAATAAAAATTTTAAGTTTTTTAAGTTTTTCAACCATTTCGTCTGTATCAATCATACTGTATGTTATCAATGTATCTTGTGTAGATGGTATAGTTATATTGGGTATGGCTTTGTTTTCCATGTTGGCCACTTAAGATGTGAATTTTGGTTTAAGTGAAGAATTCATATCCATTTCATTTTTCTGGGAGTTATCATATTCTGGACAGGAAACCTAATTTATACAAGTTTATTGAAACTTTTCATGATGCGGTTTCATACATAACGTGTGAACACACTATCCAATATTTTAATTATAATTTCTATCACTGGAATGTTTTAAGTACAAATAAATATATCAAATTTATACAAATATTCTGTAATTATAAACATAATTATAATCAGGGGTCAGCTAATTCCTTCGCCACGCACCGATTTTTTTTTTAAAAGCGTGTTACTGTCTGGTCATAGAAAAGGCATTTAACTCCTATTTCTAAATTCGGTACGTGGCAAAGCAATTAGCTGACCCTTGATTATAATTATGTTTATAATTTTAGAATATTTGTAAGTTTACCTAAGAAGTTTATTATAACGTACCGAACTACTTCATAAAATTATTGATTATCAATTAATTAATTGATTAATAAATTAATATATTTTACACTTTTATTATTATTGAAATTATAATTTACTCCCTGATCGAAAAGGAGAGAGAAGAGTTAACGACCTGCGGTTAGGTGGGGAAGTAATAATTATTAAGTGGTTGAAAAGTTAGCTGAAGGGATAGATAGAGAGATGCGTAGAAGAAGCAGTTATCTTGAGAGAGAGAGAGAGAGAAAGAGAGACAGGTAGACAGTGGTGGTGGTATGTTGATAACGAAAAGCATTTCTTTTTATTGAACAATTTTTTTTCTATAGCGACCATTACTTAAAGCGATTATTGTTTATAGCGACCATTGCTTAAAAATATGTGCAATTATTTATCGTCTACTCGCTTAAAAATTAATTTAGCCTAAACTCTGGATTCACAAGAAACACGGTTGCAAGCTGCCCGAGAAAGGATGTACAGATATAGAGCACGGATCAGAAAAGAATACCGAGAAAATATAATATAAAGAGAAAACGAAATGCCAGCACCGATGGAGATGTGACGAAATGAATTTAGACGAACGTCAAGAATATCTAAAGAAATTTAAAATATGAATGCTATAAAAATTCAAATCATTCTTGCTTTTTTAAATAGGTCCTTTTAATTTTTTCCATTCCGTGGAATTTCCACTGGTCCCACTAGTTTTAGATAATCTAGAACTTAACTTTAATGTATATTTGATATCCACAGTCATTTCATTCATTAGATGTTCACATGTTTGTCATCGCTTGTGTTTTTAAAATTTTTATATTTTATCTTTTATTTTACAATTATTTCTTTTTGTATAGGTTGATTTTGACATTGTATATTATTATTTTTATTATTATTATATTTGGCTGTGATTTCTAGAAATATACGACTCACATCAAACACGTGTCATATTTTCATTTTATTTTTTATTGTGCATATATATATATATATATATATATATATATATATATATATATATATATATATATATATTCAGGGTTTGATGGGTAAATCGTCGCCAATTTATATTTTTATTTCGCACAAAGCATGCGCATTGCATTTATTCGGTTTTGTCGACTACACAGTATTGTAGGGTCAGTCGGACACTGTTTGTGAGAAAAGCAGTACTATGACGCAATTCATTCTGCCAGAGAGTTGGAAACGATTCTCCTAAACATTACCTAAGTCCACCATTGCACCCTATAAAGTTAGTGGTCACTGTATGGTGATTTTATGGTGATTTGAGTTATTCATTATTCATTTTTACAACAAGCAAAAACGGTAACAGCAACATCGTATTGCCAGGAAATTGATTGTATGCATGAGAATTTGAAAAAGAAGCAACCCATTCAAGTGAATAGAGATAACCCAATTTTGCTCTACAATAATGCACGTCCTCACAAGCTAGGGTTCAAAAGTTGCAAATTCTGACTTTATGAGATTTTGCAACATACTCCATATTCTCCTGACATCTCTCATACTGATCAACACTGATTTAAGCATTTTCAGCTTTTCATAGGCAATAAAAGATTAAAGATTCTTAACTAGAGAAGAGGTGATTGAAGCATTCGGATAGTTTATCACAGCAAATGATGAATTTGCTTTTAAAGATGAAATATATGACAGGGAAACGTTGGGAAAACGTCATAAATGAACACGGATCAAAATTTGATTAAATCAGTTCTCTAACACTTCTGAAACATTTTATTGTTGCCTGTCAATTACATTTCATGTCAAACAACTTAATATATATACAAATACACACACACACGCATCTATATATATTATATATATATATATATATATATATATATATATATATATATATATCACAATCAAGGAACGGCCATAATAGGCCATTCACCCACTAGAAATAACAGCCAAAAGCTTTAACCGCAAAATAACATCAATTCCGTAAACCAGGAGAAAATTAAAAAACATTTACCCTGTAATTTCTTATACGATGCACCGTTTCATCTACTGTTTAATGGTAAACTAACCTGATTAAATTAAATTAAATCAAGCCAATCTACCATAGGCCCTTAGATTCATCAGTAAGAAATAGCCAAGTCGAAACAGATATTTTTCACGAGGCATTCCCGTCCCTGCCTCGGCAATATCTGACCTAAAATTTTCAAATCATCGCACTCGCGCCAAATTTATCGGCAGCAAATAAATATAAGCCGCCGATTCCATTACGGAATTAACCAGAAAATTCATAATTAATCAATATAGGGTGGCAAAAAATTTTGTAGAATTTTTTTGCCACCAGCGGCCTAGTGGGAAAAAATTAAATAGTCATATACCATTGTTAAGTTCAACATCACAATCAAGGAACGGCCATAATAGGCCATTCACCCGCTGGTGGCAAAAAAATTCTACAAAATTTTTTGCCACCCTATATTGATTAATTATGAATTTTCTGGTTAATTCCGTAATGGAATCGGCGGCTTATATTTATTTGCTGCCGATAAATTTGGCGCGAGTGCGATGATTTGAAAATTTTAGGTCAGATATTGCCAAGGCAGGGACGAGAATGCCTCGTGAAAAATATCTGTTCCGACTTGGCTATTTCTTACTGATGAATCTAAGGGCCTATGGTAGATTGGCTTGATTTAATTTAATTTAATCAGGTTAGTTTACCATTAAACAGTAGATGAAACGGTGCATCGTATAAGAAATTACAGGGTAAATGTTTTTTAATTTTCTCCTGGTTTACGGAATTGATGTTATTTTGCGGTTAAAGCTTTTGGCTGTTATTTCTAGTGGGTGAATGGCCTATTATGGCCGTTCCTTGATTGTGATGTTGAACTTAAAAATGGTATATGACTATTTAATTTTTTCCCACTAGGCCGCTGGTGGCAAAAAAATTCTACAAAATTTTTTGCCACCCTATATTGATTAATTATGAATTTTCTGGTTAATTCCGTAATGGAATCGGCGGCTTATATTTATTTGCTGCCGATAAATTTGGCGCGAGTGCGATGATTTGAAAATTTTAGGTCAGATATTGCCGAGGCAGGGACGGGAATGCCTCGTGAAAAATATCTGTTCCGACTTGGCTATTTCTTACTGATGAATCTAAGGGCCTATGGTAGATTGGCTTGATTTAATTTAATTTAATCAGGTTAGTTTACCATTAAACAGTAGATGAAACGGTGCATCGTATAAGAAATTACAGGGTAAATGTTTTTAAATTTTCTCCTGGTTTACGGAATTGATGTTATTTTGCGGTTAAAGCTTTTGGCTGTTATTTCTAGTGGGTGAATGGCCTGTTATGGCCGTTCCTTGATTGTGATGTTGAACTTAAAAATGGTATATGACTATTTAATTTTTTCCCACTAGGCCGCTGGTGGCAAAAAAGTTCTACAAAATTTTTTGCCACCCTATATTGATTAATATATATATATATATATATATATATATATATATATATATATAGAGAGAGAGAGAGAGAGAGAGAGAGAGAGAGAGATGTGTGTGTGTATTTGTATATATATATTAAGTTGTTTGACATGAAATGTCGTAATTGAGAGGTGTCCTGTTATTATTATTATTATTATTGCATTTTATATTTATATTCATGTAACATCGTCTGTTTTTCCGTCTTTGTGTTCATATATATTCGATGCTTTCTTCCAAGGAATCTAATGCTCTTAGTTTAGTTTTTCCTTGGGGCTGGCCAGATTGGAGCAATGAAAGTCAAGATTAATCAGCCGAAATTGCGAGGATGATCCGGTTCTTGACTGAGGATATAAAGCTTCGAATGACCCGTCCTTATTTTTTGTATCGTCTATCTGGATGTTTTGTTGTCCCTTTTTGTATCACCTAGTTGTCCGGATATTTTGCGTTCTTGTTCCATTTTGTATTATATACAATTTTATTTAAAGCTGCAAGTATTGCAGCAAATACAAATGTCCAGTATTCATCAGCTAAATCACATATATGTTTTCCAGACATCCTAGAGAGTGTGTCTATCCTCATGAAGTATTAGGAGTGAGTTCTATGAAATTTAAAGCCAAATCATAAGCAGACTCAAATTGCTTTCTAATGATGCGCAGTTTTATAAAAAGTTTTTAAAAAGATTGTTAACTTCCCAGACAAGGTGAATCTATCCATAAAAATGCAGATATAGTTTCCGGAGACATGAGGAAATCTGTTTATCACACAGCGGTTCATTTCACAACTAAACTGTTGCAAACAGAATTTGGTTGTAGTAGTAAGAAAGTCAGCGAAGCAGATTCAGTCCAAATAAAGGACATTATGGGAGGAAGGGAGTAGGGGAGTAAGAAGGCATAGATATACCACAGACAAAGGTAGTTATAAAATAACCTTTCTTGGTTATATACGAATATATATACAAATATATATATATATATAGGCGCAGGAGTGGCTGTGTGGTAAGTAGCTTGCTAACCAACCACATGGTTCTGGGTTCAGTCCCACTGCGTGGCATCTTGGGCAAGTGTCTTCTGCTATAGCCCCGGGCCGACCAATGCCTTGTGAGTGGATTTGGTAGACGGAAACTGAAAGAAGCCTGTCGTATATATGTATATATATGTATGTGTGTGCTTGTGTGTCTGTGTTTGTCCCCCTAGCATTGTTTGACAACCGATGCTGGTGTGTTTACGTCCCCGTCACTTAGCGGTTCGGCAAAAGAGACCGATAGAATAAGTACTGGGCTTACAAAGAATAAGTCCCGGGGTCGATTTGCTCGACTAAAGGCGGTGCTCCAGCATGGCCGCAGTCAAATGACTGAAACAAGTAAAAGAGTAAAGAGTAAATGAGTATATATATATATATGTATGTATGCTATATCTTCAATTTACAGACTACTATCCCCACGGACTTAACACAACCCCCTCCTCCTAGTGACTACCTCTACACCTCCCGCAACAATTAACTTAATTTCTTTCCTCATTTTTCATTCCTTACTTGTAATTGCGTCTTTTATATTGGATTGACTTCCTTATATTTTATTGTTTTTATAATTTTTTGTTTTTTTTTATTGTTTATAATTTATTGTTTTTATAAATTATTGTTTTTATTTCTATATACACGCACACATGCATACACATACGTATCCACGAACGCACATATACACGCACGGGAATGCACAGATACCTATCCCACACAACCCCACGCACACACAGAGACACACATACCTTTAGACACACATCTCCACGTTCACACACACATATACACACGCATGCGCATACACACATGCACACACGCACATACACACACATACGCATATATACACACGCACATACATACGCACATAATACACGCACACACATATACATACGCACACACTAGCACAGGTTCGCACATATAACTTCCGCACACAATACGCATACACACACGCACACAATTATACACACATAGGCACAAACACACATGCACATACGCACATAAACACGCACACAAGCACACGCACGCACATACACACAGATACGCATATTATGCCTACACAAAGCCCCACAACCCCCACACACACAACCCGCGCACACACGCATACACAAATTCACATACACACCTATACTTATACATACACATACACACCTATACATCTATACATATACATACACACACAATATATGCACACACGCACACACATATAGACACAGACACACACATACAAACATGCGCGCACATACGACACACACGCACACATAAATGAACCCACACATACCTCCCATGCACACATCACACATACATACACGCGCACAATTATACATACATGTATACACACATACGCACATACAAGCACATACGCACACATGTACAAAGTAAAGCACAGTTATTCCCATATACAACCCCTACACATACACACACGAACACACGCATACATACATATACACACACACACACTGCAAACAAAACACACAGACAATACATATACATACACGCACACACACATTCTTCAAACTACTAGTACCTTCCACTGACCATTCTCCTACGCACATGGGTAGGTAGAGACATAGCACGAACCACTCCTATCATTCTTCGTATGACCTTAAACGATACTAAGCCCAACCACACACATAGATTAACAGCCACAATCACACACACACACGTGCTATCATTACACACACACACACATACATACACACACAAACCTGCGCGCACGCACATACCTTAACATACACACACATACCTCCTTCTCTTGCTCTCTCCTGTCTTTGAAAGAACTTTTTCTTCACCCATTCCCTTCCGGTCATTCAATATGTGACCGCGTTTATATCGTTGGCGATTTTTTCCCTCCATCTTCCCTTCCTTGGATCTTTCCTTTTACTATGTTTCTGACGAAGAACTCCGCTCGAAATGTTAAATCCTCCTTCTTTCTTTCCTTTCCTGAGCGTCCAATAAACACTATACTTGTTCCACGTCCTCGCGTTGTTGTGTTTTCATGTTTGGATTAACTACATATACAAATATATATATATATATATTTTAGTATGTGACCTCGTATAGACTACCTGTAATATTTTTCCTCTGTCCTTCCCATCTCGGGATGTTTCTTTCTCCTATGTTTCCGACGAAGAGCTCCGCTCGAAACGTGAAGCCCTCCTTCTTCCCTTCTTTCCTGAGCGTCTAATAATACTTTATTTGTTCCACATCCTTGCGTTGTTGTTTTTTGTTTTCTTGTTTGGATTAACTTTATATATATATATATATAAAGTATTAATTTATAAAAATATGGTAAAGTAAGAAAATTCGCACACCGAACTTTTCAGAAATAGCAGCCAAAAATTTGGCTATTTCTTCAACTGCAAGTAAAAGTCTCCAGACAATGCATAC
>NC_043003.1:86648059-86655559 GCF_006345805.1 Octopus sinensis
AAGGTCATGTTTATCTTGATATGAGATCACCATGTCGCGCACATATGGTTGTGATGCATGTGCTTGGTGTACCCTTATCAAACGGGTAGTCATGGTGGGTATACAGGGCTTCGTATATTTGTACTGCAGTGTCACTTTAATGGCATGCACTGCTCTCTCACTCAATAATAATAATAATGATGATGATAATAATAATAATAATGAAAAAAAAAAATAATAATAATAATAATAATAATAATAATAATAATAATAATAATAATGCATGGGATATGTGCACAAGGTCGCTCATTTGAGATGGAAAGATATGATAAGCAGAATCAATAGAGCCAGAAGTATTTTTATCAAATTGGACAAAGTATGGCGATCAAAACAGTTTGGAAGGGATACAAAAATCAAACTTTACAAAACGCTGGTAAGACATGTACTTCTTTATAGATGTGAAACTTGGAAAATGAATAACAGTGATGAGAGAAAACTGGATTCTTTTCAGTACAAAGGCCTCAAGGAGATAATGCAGATAGGGTGGCCAAACATTATATCAATGTATGAACTCAACAAAATAACCCATGTCCCCAGGGAAGCCAAGAAGTAAAAAGGCAAAGATGGAATTGGATTGCACATGTACTGAGAAAGGGACCCAATCATATTTGCGGCGAGCTGGCAGAGACGTTAGCACGCCGGGTGAAGTGCTTCGCGGTATTTCGCCCGTCGCTACGTTCTGAGTTCAAATTCCGCTGAGGTCGACTTTGCCTTTCATCCTTTCGGGGTCGATAAATTAAGTACCAGTTACGCACTGGGGTCGATGTAATCGACTTAATCCGTTTGTCTGTCCTTGTTTTCCCCTCTATGTTTAGCCCCTTGTGGGTAATAAAGAAACACATATTTGCATGATTGCCTTGATTCGGCAACCTGAGGAAAAGAGAAGAGTTGGTATACCAAAGACGATATGGAGAAGAACAGTGGAAAAAGAAAGGAATCAAGTTGGATGGTCATCATGGAATGTGGCAAGAAATCTTGCAAAACAGAGGGATAAATAGAAAACTAGCGTGGATGCATTATGTGCCAGCTGGCACGAAGATGACAGATAAACATCAGAAGGGTGAGGAATCTAATGAAGTCAAAGTTAAATGGCCCGAATCTAGTGAAGGCTGTAAATGCTTGGGCAGTGTTATTACTTTGATACTCAGCAGCTTTTGTAGATTGAACAAAAACTGAATTAGCAAAGCTAGACAGAAAAACTAGGAAGAAATTCAATATAAATGGAGAACTCCACCCAAGGCAGGAATACCAAGATTATAACTACCTAGAAATGAAGATGGAAGATGGTTAACTTCAATAGAAGACTGCGTGGAGTTAGCTAGAGTAGATATACACACTTATTAGGTAATAGTGATGAAAGTTTATTCGAATCTGCTAGAATCAGAACATGACATAGGGTAACCGAAATACTAAATGAACTTAAAAACCAGAAAAAAGAACAGAAATTATGTGACTGACTGGAGAAAAGGTTGCATGGTAGATACACAAGGATAGTTTCAGCAAATAGTAGTAGTGAGACATGATTATGGCTGCAGAAATGAAAGCTGAAGAGAGAGACAGTAAGATTGTTAGTAGCTACACAAGATCAAACATTAAGGACTAATTGGATAAACGCCAAGATAGACAAAAACGAAGTAAATTCTCAATGTATATTATGCAAATCAAAAGAGAAAAGTGTTACTCATATAGTACGAGGGACGTTCAATAAGTAATGCCTCTGACCCACTTGCAGTTGTTTGATCTAGCTGAAATTTGGCATGTGCAATTATTTATATCTCTATAGAGTAAGTGGCAGCTCTGAATTACAGCTCTGAATTAATTGTGGTTTCTGATTTACAGGTGTTTGAACCGAGTCAAGTGTGAAATGGAGCCTGTTGAGTGTCGAGCAGTGATCCGGTTTTTGTATTTGAAAGGACGCACACCACGGGAGACTTTTGATGAAATGAAAGTAACTTATGGTGATGATGCCCCATCATATGACCTTGTAAAACGCTGGCATCGTGAATTCAAACATGGTCGGAACTCTGTGGAAACAGCTCCCAGATCTGGTCGCCCCCTTCTGCCATTGATGAGGCATCTGTCCGTCAAGTTGAGGCTGCCATTTTGGAAGATCGACGTATAATTATTCGCCAAATAGCCCATGAGGTCAAGATTAGTACCGGGTCTGTGGAAACTATCATTCATGACCATTTGCATATGCAAAAGGTGTCTGCCAGATGGATTCCCAGGTTGCTCACGCCTTTCCAGAAGCAAGAACGCGTCGAGTGCTCGAGGGTGAATTTGGAGATGTGCCAAGAAGATGAGTCAAAATTTTTCAAAATACTGATTACACAGGATGAAATCTGGGTCCATCACGATGATCCAGAGACCAAAGCTCAGTCAATGCAGTGGAAGCACCGTGACTCACCTCCTCCATAGAAGACAAGGGTGCAGCCCTCTGCTGGCAAGGTCATGCTCACAGTCTTCTGGGACCAGGACGGAGTAGTGATGACAGATTTCCTGGCAAAAGGTACCACAATTGCAGGAGCCTATTATGCTTCACTTTTGAGGAAATTAAGAGAAGTTATCAAAATCAAGAGGCGGGGCAAGATCAGCAAAGGCATCCTCCTCCTGCAGGACAACGCTCCGGTTCACAACTCGCTTGTCGCCAGATCAGAAGCACAGGCGTATGGCTATGAACTCCTCCCCATCTCCCCTACTTTCCTGACCTTGCACCCTCTGATTTTCACCTCTTCCCAATCATGAAGTTGTTTTTGAAAGGAAAGCGTTTCCCAGATGATGCAGCCTTGATTTCTGAAGTCACGTTGAGGTTGGAGGACCAAGCTGGGTTCTTCTACAAAAACGGTCTCCAGAGCCGCATCAAACGATGGGAGAAATGCGTAACTCTGGGTGGTTCCTATGTAGAAAAAGACTAATAACTGTGCCAAATTTCGTTGCTCTACTGCTATGGGAAGTGGGTCAGAGGCATTACTTATTGAACGCCCCTCGTAAGTGACTGTAGCATGCTAGCACAAAGAATACAAGAAAAGACATGAATATCTAGGGAGATCAATCCACTGGGAGCTATGTAGAAAGCTAGTATTTGAACATACTGATTAATGTTATGAACATAAACCTAGTAAAGTACTAGAAAGTAAGAAATACAAGATTTTATGGGGACTTAAACGTTCAGACTGACAAAGTAATAGAGCTAGAAGGCTTGATTTGGTAGTAGTAGATAAAGAGAATATAAAGTGTCCGATAACAGACTGACGCCTTCTGCCAGTCAGATAATTTCTGTTCTTTTTTCTGATTTTTAAATTCATTTGGTATATTGGTTTCCCTGTCTTACTGTGACTCTGGCAGCTTTTAATAAACTTTCTTCACTATTACCTAATAAGAGTCTATAACTACTCTAGCTAACTCCACGCAGTCTTCTAATGATGTTAACCCTCTCCCACCTTCCTTTCTGGGTAGGTATAATCTTGCTACTCCTGCCCTTGGGCGGAGTTCCAAAAAGGAAAACTTTAATATGAGAAGTATAGAAAAAATAGTAAAATACCAGGACCTAGCTATTGAATTACAGAGACGATGGAAAGTGCGGGTAGAATGTATCCCAGTAGTTATAGGTGCATTGGGAATTATCTTTAAAGATCTGAACAGGTGGATAGAGGAAATGGGCACAAATCCCAGTTTAGTACAGCTGCAGAAAACAGTGTTATTAGGGACAGCTAGTATACTTAGGAGGGTTCTTAGCATCATAATAATAATAATAATAATAATAATAATAATAATAATAATAATAATAATAATAATAATATGGGGGAGCATCATAGCCTGGGGGAGCATCATAGCCATGGGGGAGCATCATAGCCATGTTTTGAGAGGGATTCTTGGGGTTTGGATAATTCACCTTTGGAAACATGGGTGTTTTGTTCAACATCCTTAAACAATCCTTATTCAGGGACCTTTTAAACGGGATGGGTTATTCGACCAGAAGAACATTCTAACTGAGCCCCACCTGCAAGGTCATGTGCTGTTTATCTTGGTATGAGATCACCATGTCCCGCACATATGGTTGTGATGCATGTGCCTGGTGTACCCTTATCAGACGGGTAGTCATGATGGGTGTACTGGGCTTCGTATATTTTACCCCAGTGTCACTTTGATGGCATGCACTGCTCTCTCACTCAATAATAATAATAATAATAATAATAATAATAATAATAATAATAATAATAATAATAATAATAATAATAATAATAGGTGATGGAGCAATAATATAATACAATATATTAAGATAACTTAAATATGTGATATGCAAAACAAATGCAAATTCGAAAAACCCACTCACGCATAGGTGGAATCCTAGCCAACATTGCTTAACTCGCTTCAGAACATCGCATGATTCAGAAGCTGTTTCTACTCTAATCATCTCCAGCAAATTATTTGCTACGAAATTCACCGTGAACATTTTCTGCATAGGTCTTCAACGACTGTCTATTAACTAGAAGACACTGGTAACATTGCGATTAATTCCTTTATTGTGGTGTCAGTATCTAATTCAATGTTCTCGACATTAGATTACTTGCCTCTTCTTGTAGTAACTATTTCCCACTTATTTGATTCCATAATTATATTTATGTCTTGATTGAATGTATGAACATTATTTCTGGATTTTCCAACTGAGAATTTCCCCTTGTAAATTTCTTTATGTCATATATTTAAGATAACTGCTTCATAGCGATTTTATTCGGTAAATTTGGTTATGGAGGTAGAGGTAAGTTGAGAGAATAATGAGTTTTGGTAGAATATTTGTGTTCTTACTTGTATATGTAAAATGTGAATCAACAATTTATTCGAAGTCTCTGGAAAGAGCACGAAAGCTAATTCCGTGATTGTGTATGAAATCCTTGAGAGGCAACTAGTCAACTCTGAATAACAACGATAACACAAGTGGCCAATAAAAGAATCTTTTATTATTATTATTATCATTATTATTATTATTATTATTATTATTATTATTATATTATTATTATTATTATTATCATCATCATCATCATCATCATCATCATCATCATTATTATTATTATTTTTATTATTATTATTATAATGAAGGCGGCGAACCGGCAGATTCGCTTGCACACCGGGTAAAATGCTGAGGTCTACTTCGCTTTTCATCTTTTGTTTTTTCGGGTGTGATCGATAAAATAAGTACTGGGGTCAATGTAATCGACTAGCTCTCGCTAAAATGATTTCAGATCTTGTGCCTATAGTAGAACGGATTGTTATTGTTGTTATTATTATTATTATTATTAGTAGTAGTAGTAGTAGTAGTAGTAGTAGTAGTAGTAGTAGTAGTAGTAGTAGTAGTAGTAGTAGTAGTAGTAGTAGTAGTAGTAGTAAGTATTTCGGTTTGTTGCTATGCTAATTGGCTACTCTGTAACGAGCAAGAAAAGAACATCGAAGAACATCTACATCCTTCCACGCCCTGCACAAATTAACAAACCAAACTGTCTTAATTAGAATGAATAAAGTTATCGATAAAATTGTCCTGAAAGTGAAAATTCTATTCATATAAACATGTGTCCCCAATCCACACGAGAAGTTCATCTGAAAGATAAGAATATGGACGATGCAAACTTAATATTCCCTAAAAAAATGTTAGTGATTTCCAGAAGAAAACCCACCCATTTAGAATCAATTAAGACCATTTGCTAGGCTTCCACATAAATACATCAAATTTCATAAACTATAACACTGATAACATCAATAATAACCAAAGATATTTTTTTCAACATTACAGATCCGCAAAAAGACGTTTTAAATATATCGGAAGGTTACAGACACAAGTAAACATTGTATATATAAACCAATAAATTTATCAATGCTGCTGCAATAAAGCAGTAACCTCCACATAAATACATCAAATTTCATAAATTATAACACTGACAACATCGATAACATCAATAATTACCAAAGATATTTTTTCAACACTACGGATCTGCACAAAATACATTTTACAAATATCAGAATTTTACAGACACAAGTAAACATTTGTATATGTAAACCAATAAATTTATAAATTCAGCAATATAAGAGTTGCAGAAACAGTTCCATGAAATTAAAAATGACATCATCATCGACATGATAATTACGTTGCGTCAATCACGTTGCAGTCACATAAAGAATCAAGATTCCATAAATAACTATCATATATCTAATTAGGCGCAATATGATAGAAATGCAAATGTTGAAAGAATCTGACAACGCAGCCTTATATAGAAACAATAAAGATAGTACACAAGATAACACATCATCACATTTACTCTTCTTTTCCCATCCCAAACATCCCATTTTCTGACATGATTTACTGGCTGCCAATAGATCTCACGTGGTTGTCTCAGTTTCGCAAATAAGTTTTACCATACGTATTCCATTTCAGTATTTTCTTTTTTTTTAAACAACAAAAACGAAAGATTATTTTCTCCCTTCTATCTAAAACTTACCCGTATTGTATTCGGGGTCGATAAATTAAGTATCAGTTGCGTACTGGGGTCGATCTAATCGACTGGACCCCTCCCCAAAAAATTTCAGGCCTTGTGCCTAGAGTAGAAAATAATAAAAGAAATCATTGTATTATTTTTATTTCTTATTCTTATCATTACAATTAGAACAGTGGAGAAAATGCCTTGCAGTATTTTGTTATATCTCTTTATGAAACACGTTTAACACCTGTCAAAGTAGATTCTGTGTTTCAACATTTTCGAAACGATAGAATAATTACCAGCCAAAAAGTGAGGTCAATATAACTGACTACAACACATCCCAAATGAGCGACCTTGTGCACATAACCCATACTGTTATTATTATCATTATTATTATTATTATTATTATTTATTATTATTATTATTATTATTATTATTTTATTATTACTCATTCGTAACAGTGTAGGTACAAATGCACCGGAGTCTTTAGTCATCTGTCAAGTCACAAGGACCTCAGACAGACAGATAATACTTTCTTTTAGACGTGTGCTGTGCCCAATAAGGCTACTTTTTGCAAGACACCGATCTTGCTTGGGATTTCCAGTTGCCTCAAGAAGCCTTGAAGTTTCAATGGGATTGAGCCCAATGCTCCGATCACCACTGGTATCACTTTTACGTTACCATCTCGCATTCCATATAGTCTTACCATTTCCACTTTCAGTTCGGAGTACTTGGTGATTTTTTTTAACCTCTTTACTCACAACATTCACGTCATTTGGTTTGGCTACAACAATGAGCTGACAGTATTTGTTTCTCTTATTCAATATGACAATATCCGGCTGACGGTGATCGATTACACAATCCGTCTGAAAATCATATTCCCAGAGTATTGTTATTTTTCTATCCTCCTGCATAACTTTACTTCATACATTCTCATACCAGTTCTCTATTACTTCATATTGGTATTTACAGTATAAGAGCCAATGAAGATACA